>NW_026860204.1:0-240000 GCF_026571515.1 Ruditapes philippinarum
AGAACATGTTTGTATATTGATCAAAATACATTTTTCCAGAAATGGCACTACAGATCTGGTAAACATAAACAATGCTTAAGAAAAGAAAGAAAATGTCAAACGATTCATTCAAGGATGATATTAACAACAACAAATATTAAAAGACGTATAAGAGGAAAATGGTCATAAATGTGTACTCTGATTTAAAATTTTGCATTTTGCTTAATTTATCAATTATGTAAGTTCAAAAAAGCATTATTTGTAAAGACATTACCGAATTAACATTTCATGTAAATAAAGGGAGGTAATATGAAATCTATTTTCAATAAAGTCAAAGCCAAATTTCAATAGGAAATTAATGCATAGATTTTAATGATTACTTATAATGCGAATAAACATTTGTAGTCAAATTAAACATATTCTTGGATGTTTGGAAATTGTTTTAGAAGAATAATTATTTACATATATAAAATATCACTTAAGTGTTGTTACATCCTAAATTACAACATACAGGATCTAAAACTAGGATTCAACGAATACGAAACGTTTCTGAATTGCTATATACTTAGCTTAATGTCCTTTCTGTGCTGAGATTTACTTATTCTTAATAGTGACTTTGTAATATTAAAAAGTAAAAGTAAAATATCTTTCTTCATTTTATCCCAATCATCTCTACACATACATTTATGTATATAAATGTCTTCAAGCTTTGTGGTACCACTGTTTATTCGTTAGATTAATCATTTACATACACATCCAATGTATCAAGATAATATGATTATCTTTAAGTTGAATGTTTATTACCCTCTTTAATGTCTCAGAATGGAATTAAGGGCACTCTAAAATGCAATATGCTGGCAATAAAATGGACATTTCCTGATATATGAGCCCATTGTTTCGTGGCTGATATGACAATAACGTGGTGACATATTCTGTATTTAATATGTTATATCGGAAATAGCTGTCTAAATTTTAAGTTGTTCAGAGCAAACGTTATTGTGAAAATACATAAATATACATTTTAGTCTATTATTAAATTATATTTCATATTTTCCTAGCAAACTCTTGGCATTTTGAATTGTTCGCGTCTCATTGTGGATTCTGAATTAATTATTGAACGTTTCAGCAATATATAACAACCAAAGAAAGTAGGAGTCTGTCAGGAAAGATAAACGGTTTCACAATGACGAAGATATTTCAAGATAAAAGAACAATATCTCTGACAATGATTGATGTTTTATCTTATCTTAATATCTTAATAAAATATTCTTTGATCACATGACCTGTCATGAACATGTTTGTTTATTGATCAAAATACATTTTCTAGAGATGGCATTACAGATCTGGTAAACATACACAATGCGTAAGAAAAGAAAAAAAGTCAACGATTAATTCAAGGATGATATTAACAAGAACAAATATTAAAAGACGATTTATCGTATAAGAGGAAAATGGTCATTAGTGTGTACTCTGATTTAGAATTTTGCATTTTGCGTAAATTATCAATATTAATACATTGTAAGTTCAAAAAAGCATTATTTGTAAAGATATTACCGAATAAACATTCCATTTCAGTAAAGGGAGGTAATAAGAAATCTAATTTCGATAAATTCATGCCAAATTTTTCACTCGGAAATTAATGCAAAGAATTTAATGATTACTTCTAATTCTAAATAATGACTTTGTAAAATTAAGCAGTAAAAATAAAATATCTTTGTAAGGTTATTTATATAAATGTCAACTTCAAGCTTTGTGGTATCACTGTTTATTCATTTGATTAATCATTTACATACACATTCAATGTATCAAGATAATACGATTATCCTTAAGATGAATGTTTATTACCCTCTTTAATGTCTCAGAATGGAATTAAGGGCACTCTAAAATGCAATATGCTAGCAATAAAATGGACATTTCCTGATATATGAGCCCATTATTTCGTTGCTGATATGACAATAACGCGATGACATATTCCGTATTTGATATGTTATATCGGAAATAGCTGTCTAAATATTAAGTTGGTTAGAGCAAACGTTATTGTAAAAATACATAAATATATATTTCAGTCTATTATTTAATTATATTTCATATTTTTCTAGCAAACTCTTGGCATTTTGAAATGTTCTTGTCCTTTTCTGGATTCTGAAATAATTATTAAACGTTTCAGCAATATATTACATAATATATAAGTAAGCAGCAAGCAGTATAAGTATGGTCGGGCTGCCTGAATCTGCATAAATTTTACGTAGTTATATGAATATATTTCTCATCCTTATTCGATTTTCATTGTGCTTAAAATTAATGTAGGTTAAATGGACGCTGATTTTAATAAAATGTATCTTTGAAAGAAACTGTTATGGAAACAATACACCTAAAAATAAATAGCATGTAAAGAATAGTTTCATTCATTTGATTAGGGTGCATCCTAAAATGCAATATTCTGGCAATAAATTGACATTTCCTTATATATGAGCATATTACTTCGTGGCTGATATGACAATAACGTGATGACACATTCTGTATTTGGTGTGTTATATCGGATATAGCTGTCTAATTTTCAAGATGTTTAGAGCAAACATTATTGTAAAAATACATAAATCTACATTTCAGTCAATTATTTTATTATATTTCATATTTTCCTAGCAAACTTCTAGCATTTTGAAATGTTCGTGTCCTTTTGTGGATTCTGAAATTATATAATTGAACGTTTCAGCAATATATAACTTATATCAGCAAGCAGCAAGCTGTGTAAAGTATGGCCGGGTTGCCTGAATCTGCATAAAGTTTAAGTGGTTACGTGAATATATTTCTCATCCTTATTCGATTTTCATTGTGCTAGATATTTACCTCGCTATGAAGGTAACTACTTAAAATTAATGTAGGTTAAATGGACGCTGGTTTTAATACTGTAACAATGTATTTTTAAAAGAAACTGTTATGGAAACAATACACCGAAAAAATAAATAGCATGTATTGAATGGTTTCATACCCTTGATCAGGATAAGATATACATATATCATGGTATGTTTTAATTCAACTCAAGGAACTCCAGTTCTCTATGCCTTATGTCTATTTTACTAAATGTAAGTATTTCTCATTGGTCGTAAATGGACAAATATCCGTTTTCTTGCAGCCAGGAAATGATAAATTACTCTGTGACAGATACGACGAATTAAGATAATAGAATTAGTTTATTGAGATATGTTTATTACACGTAAATGTCTTAGAAACTAATTACGGACATTCAAGGTTTTTATGCGCAATCACGAACTGTCCATTTTGTGAACTTTTAGGTATTCTACAGGAGGCGTTATTGTAGCTCCTAAATGACGTTGATTGGACTAAGAACAATCCGCTTACAACGAAATTTTATTTTTTTTATCAAAGTCATATAGTTATTTTTTGTCTGGATAAGCATAAAGATTTAGTAACTTAGATTTCTATCCTTTCTTTTACTTGGCTATTGCTGAGTGTTTTAACGCAGTTTATTTTCAAGTTTAAAATAATTGTAATGACTTGCAATATCTTTGCCATTGTACAAAGCATAGCTTTTGCATTTTTGTGATCAGCGCGCAAAAGGTTTATTTTTCTTCTTGAAATTGTGTCTTGTCATCACTCGTAAACATGTATATCAAATTCGGTCTGGTTTTACTTTAGCAAGTATGGAGTTCTTGTATGGCTTTAGAAAGGATGGTTCTGCTATTCATTGCATCCATATAATGTTGAATTACACGCAATCAGCATGTCTCACGTTACCACAGAATCCAGAAATTCAATAAAAATATGATTAAAGCATATGTAAACGAAAATTGCAATTTGTAATTTGTAATTTATTTGATTAGCATCTTTTATAAGCCAACGTTTGGAGTGATTTAACAACAGTTTAAAACTGCAGTGAAGTTTTCCAGAATTTCACAACAAAATATTTCAAAAGAACACGTGAATGTTTCTGGTAAACTTTATTGTTATTCATAAAAATGATCAGAGCATTGATCTGTCAAATGTTAGAATGTCATGAGGACAAACACGCAATTAATGTTTTTCAATTTTAAATTTTAAACCTTTTTAAACAGATATATCTTTTTTGCAAATATAAATTGTATGCCTTATTATAAAAAATACGAGCATTTTAAGCTGTTAATCATTTTGTCAATGCTTCACTTTCACTATTCGCTGAGAACCATGTAGACTCATTTATCAAAAACGTCTAACTCTTCTGCTATAAAGTGTGAAATTTGTTCGTCAGACTCATGGATTGTTGATATATGGAAGTAATTCTAATATTCAATGGTGACATTATTACACCTTTATTGGTTATTTAATGTTTTAATATGTACACTTTTCAGTGAAGCTTCAAATTGATGTATCCGTCTTAGCCACCTTGGTGCCTCAATATTGTGTAGATCCAATTTTCACAAGAACGCTGTGCTTAGTGATTAATAATAAAATAAAAGTTAATCGGCTTCAACACAAGATAATATCCCGTCTAAAAATCTGACATAGAAAATGATACATCTTTTAATGATAAGCTCATTATTGAATTATACAACAGCAACTAAAATAGCGAAAAAAATGAAATTGAAGAAAGTTCAATTAACAGTTGAAATCATGGTAATTGAAATTAATCATAATATGGTACAAAAATGAGGTAAGTCATGTGATATACTTATTAGCTTACACTTATATAAAGGTGCAAAAGTGTCTTTGCTTGAAATGTCAAATTCTTACATTAATTAAACGAAGATAACTTGACATGTCAAAGGTGTCAGCTTATCGTACAGTAATGTCTAGAAATGTAAATAATTCACTTTAATAGCCTTATT
The DNA here is from genome assembly GCF_026571515.1 of Ruditapes philippinarum. Classification (NCBI taxonomy): domain Eukaryota; kingdom Metazoa; phylum Mollusca; class Bivalvia; order Venerida; family Veneridae; genus Ruditapes; species Ruditapes philippinarum. The sequence continues at coordinate 4,803 of NW_026860204.1, forward strand.
AGTATACCGAGACATTCACAGAGTGCTTAAGTGTTTAATCCAACATTTATCCCCTGATATGTTTGCAGTATAGAAAAAGTTCTTGACTTGTAGTCGCAGAACTGTCTCTATATACACATAAACATGTATACCAAATCAAACGTTAATTTATATCCTAGATCAACCTTATTTATTTTGTTGTTATAAGTTTAAAACTAAATGCGTAGTACATTTATTTATATCACGGCTAAATGTTCAATACATAAGACATGGCTTTCTTATCACCTAAAATGGTCAACCTCAGTTTATAGGTCAATTATGTCTCAGAATTGCTTTTATTTTTAACTCTCAAAAGCTTTTCATTTAAAGTGCCCTTTTTTAAGTATCAACTCATTGTAATTAGGAACATTTTTTTTATTTTAAATTTTGATAAATAAGCCCAGGAAGAGTAAATTGAATTTTGTAGGAATAAAAATATTCTTTTTTACTTTTTCTTTCTAATGAAAAAATGATAAATTTTTGGGGGCCCCTTTCTGTTAAAAAATGTGTCAGGTTAAATTAATAATAATGCACAGGGGTTTAACTGGGCGGGTTTTAGTTCCCCCCTAGAGCATGCCATTGTTTTGGTTCATTTTGCTGGGGTTTCAATGTGAGGAAAAGAAAAAGGGAAAAAGGACAGAAATTCATATTCAGAGCTCGTTCATTGGTTATTTTTCCCGCTTTTCATTTGTGACAAGGGAACGTTTTTTTATTTTTGACTGTGAAAACAAAGAGAAAGAAATCAAAACACTGGGCAATCGTTTAAACTGGGGGAAAAACCCCCCCAGTACAATAGTTTCCCTCGGTTTCGAGTTTTTTTAACTTAACACTTATTGCCCTTTTTAAATTAACAATCATCAAACATTTTTTAAAACAATTATTTTTTAAAATTTCAAAAAACATGTTGCCCTTTTGAAAGTCCCACTAAGGGATAATGTTCCCTTTATAAACAATCAATTAAGAAGAAAAAAAAGTTTGACGGGATGACGCACAAGGATAATTTAAAAAACGCCCTTTTTTGATATAAAGAAAAATCCCAAAATTTGGGTAATTCACAAACAAAAAAAGGTTGATTTGGGGTTTTTTTAAACTTTTTTTAAAATTACGTTTTTTTAAAAATTGGGTAAAAAAATTTTCTCTAGAAACATTATCATTTATTGTATGACATTGGAGTAGTTTATACATAACATTAAGTTGAATGAGTGCGTTTTGCTTTTAGAGTAAATTGTTGGAAATGTGATTTGATTGAAATATTACGCAATTACGTAAAATAACACTGATTTCCCCTGATGTGGTTTATTTAGGTAAATTCCATGAAGTATGACTGTATAGATTTTATTTAAAACCTATTACTTTATATCTTTTTATGACGCCTCATCAGTTTAGAATCATACTGTATAAACAATATCAGACTGTTGTATTTCCCTTAAGACTGTTGGTCGCCCTTTGCTACTATTGCTTCTATAAAACAATTTACTCTATGGTACTCACATCATTTCATTTTAATAATTACATTCTTGGTACATATTTTTGCCAGACAAGTTTACAGAAATATTTGCCTTTAGGCTTTTCTTTATATGTTTATTGTTGTTTGAAATTAAAACTCGGTATAAAATGAATATCATCAAAAATAAACCATGTGATGCTTTCCTATGTTTGTTTAGTTAGGGCGTTTTTTTTAAATTTCAATGATGTTGTCAAATAGTAAAATAGGACAATAAACTATAGAAGAAAATTAATTAGCAGACGATTTATGTTTTACAATTATATTCATTTGGTTATTCTTGACAAAACCTTCATGAAGACTAAAATCAGCGTAAGCGTTATGTCATTCACATGTCCAAGTTTCTACACCAACAATACCTTTTTCTTAGGAAAAAAACTTTAATTTTGAATTCAATCTTACATCTTTAACCATTCAAACAAACGCTTGTATAGATTGTATACAACCTGTTGTTTTAACTGTTATATAGATCATGTTAGTTTTTGATTACCTAGAGATATGCATAGAACAATGTCTTTTCCCATATGTTGCTTTGAACTACAATAAGCAAACAATGTCTCAATTTCTCTTACGAATAACAACATGTTAGGTAAAGTTACTTTAAAATGAATCCCAGACTAAAATCCAAATATTGACTGGTTTCCAAGATGCATTTACATCACGCACATAGAGTATTCGAAAGAAAATAAAATTGGAAATTTGACCACAAGATATGCAGATATGTCCAGTGTTTAAACTATTTGAGAATATTAGAGTATTAACTTAATTAATTTATATCTTTCATATATACGAGAATGTTAGTTTCTACGTACACATTCTTCATAAAAACTTGAAATTTTTACTTGAAAATCAACAGACATTGGTTTAAATGTACAATGAATGGTTCCGTCATAAAAAAAATCTGTGGATGTTTCCAAATTCAAAATTTCGCAATTTTCGTGTTAAATGTTGAATTCTGCTGAAAGCAGATGCTCTCTTTAAGGCTTCATTTTTTATCTTTTCATTACACAATTACACAATCGATTTGCCCCATTCCCACTGATAAGACAATAAGTTAAGTTTACATAGGAATGTAATGTCACTTGTTTTTAAAATTACATCTGATCTGTATATTAAATTTGAATGGAGATAAAGAGATTTGTTAGCCTAAGGGTTATTTATTATTTATATTCATTTCAGAGATAAAACGGACAGCTTAAGTTACTAAAATAATAGAGCATCAGAAGGGGGGAGTATATCTTGTTTACATATGATATCAGACAAAAATATAATGACTAGTTTACTGACTGATTGATAAATTTAAATTTTACTGGTTGATACTATACTTTTCAAAAGAGAAAACAATGGAGGGAATGTATACAATTTAAAATGAAAGATATATATAATGCAAGAGACATTTTAAAAATATAGAGAAATCTGTTCTAGTATTTGCTGGGCATTATTTCAAATGCTTGCACATGAATCAATCAATTTGAAATAAAAACCCATTATACACATCTGTTACTTAATTATAGTCTGAAACATGAATTGGCATTTATGTAAAAAAGAAGAAGTTTACGTTTCATTTTAAACATTGATTTACATTGGTATAGAACCAACAATAATAGAATAATTGTTTCGCTTTCAAAAAAAATCTCCTCTAGAACTAACATGCAAACCTTCCTCACACCGCTATTACTGATTTAAAATAAAATTCATTCATGATAATATTTGTGTTGTATTATATTAAAATAAGAATTATCTTTAAAACCGGTTTTGACAGAATAAATTGTTTGAATGAATGTTATATATTTAACTGAATGTATTTCAATGTTTGTTTGATAGAGTGAATTGTAAAGTTGCAGCGACTTGTGTTAGTAAGATTTTGCAGCTTTTCTGATGCATTTCGCTTTTTTTACATTGAAAAAAGCAAACACAACAACAGCATCAAAAACAACAACATCAGCAAGGAAAAAAAGACAACATCATTATCAACAACAACATAAAAAACATGACTGTTTTACAACTTTTTACATCTTTTGTTTCATAACGATCTGTTGGTGAAGTCACTACTTGAGATAATGATGTGTTGCATGGAAGCATTATCAGTTAGTGATCTCTTTTACAACTTGTATAAAAATATGCACACGTTCAAAAACAAAAACCGAAACGTTTCGTGCAAGACTATGTTCCTTTAGGGAAAAAAGTGTTTTTTAAGAAAAGAGGTTATTAAAATGCACATTTCTGTCTGAGAATTGAAGTACTAGTTGAGAGTCATGTTTGGTAGTTGTGTTCTGTGTATGTTTGTTGAATTGAAAAATAAAGATATGATAAGCATGTCAACAAATAAAAATAGAAGAAAACACGGGCATGTGCAAACACATTACTTAAGAAATAAATTAATGAATTAAAATTTATTTGTTATTCACATTCACGTCATTTACTGAATTGGTATATTGTAATTATAATGTTAATAATAAGGTTTTTAAATACAGATTTGATATGATTTTGTTTATTGAATAAGAAATTCAAAATAGTAGTTTCTTTTAAAGAATAAGAAAAACAAAATTACATAAATAAAATAAAGTTTCACGCGATTAAGTGTTTTAATGGTACCTTATTACTAATAATGGTGGATACTATTCGAGAAACGGCTTATACCAAACCGTGTTATGTACGTACTTATATAAATCTAAGATTAAAATTGGAACTTGCACCGTACGACATGGCAAAAGGCTTGGGTGAAGTATCAATACATTATCTTAAAATGATATCGCAATTAATTGATGAAATCACCACTGCTTCTGTCTAGCGAGACATTTCTGTTTAGAGAGACATTCTGAAAATTCTGAATCAGAACAAGACATGAACACAATAATTCTAAATTGATTCACTTCTCTTGAGGATTACTGATATATAATAACATATTTCTCCCCTTTCGGTGCATAACCATACGTGAATAAAGCCTCATTTATTCAAATCAGTTGTGCAGAAATTCTCGTGATGATCTTTGGGTAAATGTTAGTGCGAAGACATTAAGATTTCATGATCTTTCATTTCTGTTCAGCAATTACATTTCACTTTCCTGTGGTATCTATATATTTGTATTGATTTTCAGATGATAAGCACAAAAATGTTTTTTTATAAAATAATTAGTTTTACATTCATTCACAAATGTTAAGATTAATCAATGTAATGCACAAATGATGGTGTAATCCAGTAGTTCAACTCATAAAATAAAGTATGGACCATCAACAAATTAATGTAATATTATAAATAAGTCTGACAGAAAAAAAACACATCTTAATTTCAGTACTAAACTTAAACATTGTTACATTTTAACAAAACTTTTGTTCCTATTTTATCAATACTTTCTGATCTGTAATTTATTACTAAAACATATAATTTCGTTTTAGTAAAATCCGTCCACGATTTAATATAATTTACTGTTTCGACAAAAAACCCGAGGTAAAACTTCTGTAATGACAAACAGCTCTAGTAAGAGATATTAGTTTTTATTATATAAGTTTTTTTTTGTTCGTGCACTAGATTAAAGTAAGTATTGCCTTCTGTTTTTAATTATCTTTTATAAAACCAAATAGACAAAAGTCTTTGTTGGCATATTAATATACCTTAAGCCTGTCTTTAAAACAAAATATCTGAGTTTATAAGAAATTGCAATAAAAAGAAAAACAACTATATGTGATACAATTACATTATATAACACATATGTTAAATGTTTAATTTTGTGTATACACATTACCATTACAAGAATTTGTTAAAAATGATTATCTTCTTATGGTGAAAATTAATAAATTAGAAATTTCTTGGATGTTTTATTTTCTGAACGAACTTTGAATACAGCTATTAAATAAAAGTGAAATATTTCCGTAAAAAAGTCAGAGGGAAATACTATTGTCACGGTAATAAAGGTATTACCTATTTGCTAACGAGTTTTGAGTTTGCATGCTTTCAAATTTTGAATAATCATGTTATACAAGAACATATTTCCCTAGAGTGGAAGTTTTTGTGTATGAAGCTATATATATGCTGCAAAAATAATTTTAGAAATACAATACTTATAAAATAATTGTATGAAAGAGATATGTCAGTAATTTTACCTTTAAATTTTTAATCGTCAGTATATATTACGATATGGTTTAATTCATTTGGGGACAAAACGCAACTTATTTTGTAATCCAAGGTCTACAACAGCATATATAGATAAATAATCATGCGAACTATAATGTAAAATCTCATGCATTTTTAAGAGACATGTGTTTGTAAATATTTTCTTACCTAATGTAGTGAATGCTTTTCGGTATCGTTTCATATAATCTGAAACACTTTTCTTTCTTTGCCACCACAAAAGTCAATAAGAATATTCTAACAGAGAATTATCGTATGGATGAGTTTCTATTATCACTCTTAATGACCAATAATCAAGTTATTGACACTCCAAATTGTAATGCACTACCATCAATTGGAAGCTTTACTGATATATGATCACTTTTTAGCTCGACTTTTCTATGAAAAGGGGAGCTATCCTACTCGCCCCGGCGTCGGCGTCGGCGTCGGCGTCGGCGTTGGCGTCACACCTTGGTTAAGTTTTTCGTACCACCCCACTTTATTTCAGAAGTATTACAAGTATGGCTTTGAAACTTACCATACTTGTTCACCATCATAACCTCCATCTACAGACAAGAGTACATAACTCTGTCAAGGTTTTTGACAGAATTATGGCCCTTTTTTGACTTAGAAAGTGTATTGAGCTTGGTTAAGTTTTTTGTACCACCTCACTTTATTTCAAAACCATTGGAGGTATTGCTTTGAAACTGACCATACTTGTTTACCATCACGACCTTCATCAACAGACAAGAGGACATAACTCTGTCAAGGTTTTTGACAGAATTATGCCCCTTTTTGACTTTGAAAATACATTGAATATGGGTAAAATCCACTTATTGCCTTAACCCTTTGAGATATTGCTTTGAAACTTTTAATGCTATTTCACATCATTACCCCCATCTGTACGCAAGAGAAGGTAACTCTGTCAAGGATTTGTTTTAAAAATTAAGGCCTTTTATCGACTTAGAATCTTAGTTAAGTTTTTAGTACCAGTCCACTTTTTGACTGAACTGTTTGAGATATTAATTTGAAAGTTGGAATACTTGTTTACAATCATGATTCCCAAACATGTCCAGGAGAAGGTAATTCTGTCAAAGATTTTATTTGAATTATGGCCCTTAACTGTCAATGTTTTGTATTATAGGCAAGCACTAAAAAACTTAAAAAATCTAAAAAAATTCATTCCTATCCACTTGTTCACTTTACCATAAATTATGTCATATAAACATTGCTGTAATATTCAAGGGTATCAAACAACTAGTTCACTTTAAAAATACAGAGATTCTTGTATTGCCTTTTACTGCAAAAACTTTTTTTATTGGCAAGCAATAAAAAAGTCGAGCGCGCTGTCTTACGGACAGCTCTTGTTTGTCATTATTTGAGGGCAGTTGTCTAGCATTTGAGATCAAATACTGAATGTATACTTAGCGAAAAGCAGCTTTTAATATGTGATACTAAATTATATAATTAGCTTTCTACGACAAAAATTCGCTTTTATCAGTCAGGAAACCTGACAGAGCCTATTAATTCAGATAGTAAAGTAAGTTTATTGAAATATGTTCATTGCATGCAAGTGGCTCCGAAACGTATTGAGGACATTCTGAGTTTTATAAAATGACGAGCTCGCAATTTGTAAAACTTTTTACAACATTTCTATGTCTATATGCTATATGAATATAAACAGAAACAAATTAACCTTTATAATGTGTTACGATAAAAAAACTGTTTAACATTTTATATGTACGTTGACCTTCTCTAACGCTATTATTCATTTATATTTATTATTATTTAAACTTTTTTTGCCAAATTTTACCGCTAAATACTAGTAATCCCTTTGTATCAATTACAATATGTATAACAGTTAAATAACACCAAAAATACTATGAATGTTCCGACACGACATTACGATTTCCAAAATGTTGCTCATACTTTTTTTGAGAAAAACAAATTCAATTGATTTTTTTTATGATCAGGAACAAATCATATGTAAATATATGTAAGAAAAACATCATAAATCTTTATTTTTTTCTGGAAAATGACTGTACTTAGAGCTTATGTATGTGGCATATATAATTCTATAAATTCTGTTAAAGTTTTATGAACCATGCAACTTGAGTCAAAAATGCTCCTTTCCTGGAAATTCTTTAGAATTATAAGGATAATTGAAATAAAACATTATTGGTGAATGAGCCTCTTCCTAATGGAAAAATTTATGATTACTCGAACACATTTTCATACTTATGTGCTTATGTTCAGAGCAGTAATAAACAAAATTTTAATGAAGGCATTGCAACAATTTACCTGAAAATAATCACGATGACCTGTATTTGAGAAAGATTTAGAAGTGCGGTGTTACACGACATTAAATAATAATAATAAAAAATCTGTGAAATGGTATGGTTTTATGAAATACATATTTAGAATAGAAGTAAATATAAGTGTAACAAATATGTTATTTGAATTCTAATTCACATTGCCTGAATCCGAGTACATTTATATATATATAAATCATTTACACATTGATAGACTTAAACCTTTTTAAATCTATCCGTAGGGTATCGTATCATGATAGACATCATTAAATTATATTACAGCGAAAATAAAACAAAGATAGAAGAAATCTGTCACTAAAGATAAATAGTTCCACATTAATGAAGCTATTTTAGGATAAAAGAAAAGCCTTTCTGATAATAACTGGTATTTCATCAAATCTTGATATCTTTGTGATCACTTTTTGATCACATTGCCTGTCAAGAACATGTTTGCTTATTTATAAAAATAATTTTAGAGCTCGAAATGCAAACCTGGTAATAAAGAGCAGTGCAAAAAATGAAATGAGAATGAAACGATTAAGTCAAATTGACATAACGGAGCAGGAAATAGTGGTATAATAATGTGCTCTTATTAATGACAAAGGGTCATTACTAAGTACCTAGACATATTTGAACTTGTATTTGTTTGAACAGGATTATACATTGAATCAAGTGTGATCGATACTTGTAATAGCAACATAGTTCAACATTTTACTTAAGCAATTTTATTGGTTAGGAAATTTATTCAAATTTATATCAGTAACTGCTTCAATCGTCCACTTTTCAGATATCTGTTCAGCAGTATTATAAGTTTCATTTCTTATTTCAGTAATGAACCGTAAAAATGTGTTGATTTAATTTTTTTTCTTTATCCATTTACTATCCCCGTTTTTCTATTCACTAACCTTATTTATGTTTCAAACTTGTATCATTTCTTTTATGAAAAATTCACAAAAGGTTAAAGTGACTAAGTGAATAATGTATCTTATTTTGAACTCAAAATTTATCCCTACGAACATTTCACGACCATGGCCGCCCCTCATATGACACAAGCAAACTCAAGGGTGCTTCATATGAAGTAAAAAGCAGTTTCTACAATCGGGAATTAGTTTGAAAACATAAAATTAACTTAATGCACGAAAAACTCATTCATTCACCCTAAAGGTTATATGAAATATTTGATGATTAAATGTTGTTTCCTGATATTTACCTTACATGATTACTATATAATCATTTAAACACATTACTAATAACAAAGCTTATTTTGCATAATATTAACTGTGTTATATTATCAAGTTTAAAAAATTCAACGTCTTTGTCATCTCTGTCAGCTATGAAATTTAGACCATGTGTACAGTGTCAGGAACGGAATTGTTGAATTGTATAGAAACAAAGGATTTACTAATTTATGTTCCTACTATTTACTGTTATATAATGCAGTGGTATAGCATTTTGTCACCAATTCAGTCTTGTTTGACCTGGATATAAACGTTTCTCAATTGCGATATGGTGATCTTAATATCCTTCTTGTAATAAAGTCGATGCTTAATAAAAACTCTGCAGTACTAAGAGGTAAAACAATTTATCCGTCTTCTATAACAAAAGTATGCTTCTGTCCTTTTTAATGACAGTTTATTCTAATAATCTGTTTATTAAATACCATCTTCAAGCTTATAGGTGGTCTCACCGTCTTTGTTTGTTACAAGAAATAGATTAATTATTGGCATTCAATGTATCAATATAATACGATTATCTTATGGGTGAATGTTTATTACCCTATTTTATGTCTTGGAATGGAATTAAGGGCACTCTAAAATGTAATATGCTAGCAATGGAATGGACTTTTACTGATATATGAGCACATTTTGGTCATTAATCGTAGCTGTTTTGCAATAACCCGGGAACATAATCTATGAATTTATGTGTTCATCTCGGAAAAAAATATGTCATTCTTCCATTTCGATTATTGTGAAAGTAATGCAACGGAATCATAAATATAATTTTTTGATATTATATCTTTTTATTTGTCTAACGGAATGCGCAAAAAAAAGAGATAAGTAGAATACTTGGAATGATTTATCGCAAAAAGTTATTGCAAATTACATATATCACTTTCATTATTATTGTATTTATACATTATATATAATTATATATTACTTTAATTACATAATTGAAACAAATTTCAATTGAAACTTATTTTGTTCATCATAGTGATGATGTGAACACTGAAATTACAGAACGTTCTCATAGAAGCTATAAGTAATATAATGGGACTGTTTTAGACGCTGGAACTGTATAGAAATATTTTTTTCAGTTTTTAATTTTAGACACTATATCTAATTTATTTGTTTATGTGTTCTTCGTTGTTTGAACCTGTTTCTCTTTATACATTACCCTTTGTATATTTTGCTAGATTTTAACACACTACTGTATTGAAATTAAAACAAATAAATGTAAAAGAATACGGCTGATTCTTATAAACTGTACATTAACAAATTATTTCTTTAAATATCAACATATAACAGTCTATAAATAATGTGCTATGGTTTAATTAGCATGGCAAAAATGTATATATATTCTATATATCATAATAATTATATAATATGTAAACTTTAAGAATATTCTTTACTTTACGCGTTGTCTATATTACTAAATGCCGGGAAATTCTCACTGGTCGTAAATGGACAAATATCCGTTTTCTTGTAGCCAGGAAATAATGAATTACTCTGTGACAGATACGACGAATTAAGATAATAGAATTAGTTTATTTAGATATGTTTAATACACGTAAATGTCTTAGAAACTAATTAAGGTTTTTATGCGCAATCACGAACTGTCCATTTCTTAAGAAAGCGTGTTACAAGAGGTTGTTACAACGAAATAATGAAATGGTTTGAGAGAAAAATTTTGTTTTTCTTGTTTTGAATATGTGTACCTAAAGGAATATTCTGGTCCTTACGTTTTCTTAGTTCTTTCTCTAGAAGTGTCGATTTTATGTCTTGCAGTTTATAGTTTAGCTTGTAGTTTAATTCTTTTTGCAATGACTAAAAATATCCTTGCTATTGTAAAAAGTATAACCATTTGCATTTTTGTGAAGAGTATGCAGTATAATTTCATTGACCTATTTTGTAATGACATGTGACAATTTGCATTTAAATCTAATTTTATTTGCGGCAGCCAAAAAGTCTGTATTTATCTGTTTCCAATTTTGAGTTTTTGTTTAACTTTTGAAACGATCGGTAATTGTCGTAATTTAACCTTAAATGTTTCCAGTACATCTTACTAGTGTTAGAAATAAGGAAGTATTCACATCTCCCTTTACATAAGAAGTTTAAATTAACATCCGTTTAAATCGCGAAATTAATTGGTTTTGCTTCATTTGTACTTATGACAGTACCCTTTTTTTACCTCCAAAAAATGGAAGTGATTTAACATAAACAAACATTTTTATAGATACAATACAGCACTTTTGTATCGCAAGTGACTAAAGTACTATTGAGAGATACTATCTGAGCGTTTATATGATAGTCGTGTAGAAATAATAAGATATGCTGTAGAGAGACTTTTTTTGTCAATGCCAGAGGCTATTCCAAGTAGAACACTGAATATTTTAAAATATTGAAATATTGTTCATTTTAGTTTATATTTTTTCTTGCAGAGATAAATGGTATGTGTTTTTTCACTATTCATCATTTTGTATAGAACCTAAAATTAATCTGTTTCTTTCATTTGTGCTTTACAACATGCGTTCAGAACAATGTAGACACATTAATCAAATGCGTCTAGCTCATCTATTATGAAGTGTGCAATTTGTTTGTCAGAATCATGGTTTGTTGATATATGGGAGTAATTCTAATAGTCAATATTGACATTATTGCACTTTTATAGGTTGATTTATGTTTTAATATGCACACTTTTCAATGAAGTTTCAAATTGATGTATCCGTTTTAGCCACTTTGGCGCCTCAATATTGTGTAGATCCCATTTTCACAAGAAAGTTGTTCTAAGAAATCGATACTAAAAGGAAAATGAAGAAACCTACACTAAATAATGTAATAAATCTACATTAGCACATTGTGAATTATATAACAGCTAGTTTACTTGCACTTTTTAATGTTTTTTATGAAACTGTTAAATAATGAACCAACCACCGTTGAAAGAAATGGTAATAAAATAAAGCATAAAGTTCAAATAAGACATGTAATGTACATTTTATACACATACATTAAATTGGCGAAAACATGCATCTTTGTTAAAAATGTATCAATGTAACATTTAATATACAAAGATAATTGGAAAAATGTCAAAGGTATAAGCTTATTGTACCGTTATGTCTAGGAATGCAAATAAATCACTTTAATAGTCTTTTTACAGTGACATTCACAGAGGGTAAAACTGTTTAATCCACCATTTATCACCTAATGTGTTCTAAGAAACAGATCTCGACTAAGGTCATCTTTTTAGAAACAGAACTGACTTTATATAAATGTACGCATAAACATGTATATTTCGACACCGAAGCCAAATGTGAGGTATATTTTAGATAAACATTTTTTGTTGTGAATAATTAATAGATTTCGTACTTTTCACGTTTGTTTGAAAAACGGCCAATGAATTCTTCAACAAATTATGGACGCCAAATGCCTTCCTTATCATTTTATGTATGTCCAACTTCTAGCTACATCTGTGCAAAGTTTGGTGCCTTTCCCACTTTCCCTTCTTCTGGACTTATCGCATATTGTGATTAATAAACTGAGATTTTACTTAACGATTCGATATGAAAGCAAGTAAGGAGCATACGTTTTGTTTTATATAAAAAGCTTCCTTTTCCTGATAAATCAAGCATGTCATTGTGAAATGTGCTCTTCAATTACAATTGATTTGATTTGAAAAATGCCGTTTGTCGTTAAACCATTAGGTATCTATGACATTAAGTGACAGGGTTTGCTAGAAACAGTATCATTTATTGGAATATTTTGTTTAAGAAGTGTCTTTACAAACTGCAAATCTTTACAAATTGAAATAATATGAGAAGTAGTATCAAGGTTGATGTGTTGTTGTTAAAACGCGATTGTACATTAAAGAAGTAACTTGCGATATATATATGAAAAAAAAATCATATTAATATTGGTATAACCAAAAAAGTTAAGTGTGAAAATTAACATTTAGCTTAATGCGTCCACTTTTGCTTTTAGTTTTAATCATGGATAACTTGTTTTGATTGCAATTATTACAGAAAATCACAACTTTTTCACACTTGATGTGGATCATTTAGCTCTACGTGTCTATCCCATGAAATCATGATGGTGAAGATTTTATTTGAAACCCATTACGGTATCACTCCTCATAACGTCTCATATCAATTTAGAATCATACTGTATAAACAATATCAGACTGTTGTATTTCCCTTAAGACTATTGGTCGCCCTTTGTGTATATATTACTTCTATTGCTACTATAAAAGCTATAAATAAATAATTACTCTAGGGCAATCATATCATTTCATTTTAATAATTTCATTCTTAGTAAATTTTTCCTTTACCCAGACAAGTTAACATAAATGTTTGCCTTTGGGCTTTCCTTTATTGTATATATTCTTGTTTGAACTTAAAACTTGGTATAAAGGCGAATAACATCACATATTAAAGTGTGTGATGTTTTTTCTATCATATTAAATCCGGGAAAGTAAACGATATGTCTCTTGTTTCAAAGAGACTAAAATGCATTATAGTTTTAACGACGTATTAAAATAGAAATTCGAAATTTTAGTTGTACAAATGCCGTTTGTTTTCGATAAGTGCATTTTAATTAATTATTGTAGGTCGTTCAGCACGACATTATTGTTGTGTATACATTTTATATGGTATTTTTAGTTTCTTGAATTTGGCCTTTTCAATTTGGGTGGTTCCAGTATTCCTACTTGAATTATGTATAATCACCCTTAGAATATATTGCCTGCCTTTAAAATTTTTAAACGTCTTGTCTGTGACAATCAGGCTTAATAACCTCTGACCCCTTTCAAATTCCATTTTATTTAGTTTCGCCCATTGTTTTTTCGTTTAGGGCACACACTTTCTTTAACTACGGGACCATACGCCACTTTTCATTGAATGAGACTACCATTTATATTGAAGGTTCTATGATAACCGCCATATGAACACATCTGCGGATGTTTCTAAATTCAAAATTTCACCATCTAAGTGTTTAAATGTTGAATTCTGCTTAAGCCGGTGCTAGGGGGCGTGGACGGTAACTTGCAATTTCCATTACCGTCCATGAACAGGCTCAATCAAACCGAGCCTGCAACATTTTACAATTTTGCCGTGTTGGGCTTTCTTTAGGGATTCTGTTTTTCACTATTTAAATAGTGTTTCCTTATTGTTTGGTTTAATGTTGCACAAACACTGTAAAAGTCATTCTGCGACTATACCAGCTTACTGAATGAGGAGGACCTCAGGCTTTTGTCAGTTCATTATTTCAGCTGGAACGAACGGACACCTGAGTACAACCATTCATGTTCCATGGCTATCTGGATAGCGTTTTCAAATGAAGGCATCCAAATTTCCTGGCCTGATTCGAACCCAAAACGATGAGAGGCAAAATATATTAAAGTAAATGACCTTAACCACTTTTCCGTAGACACTTGTATCACATTCATGTGTTTTAAATTGTAAATGTCTATAAGATATGATAAAAAAATATTCATTTAGCTGACAATCCATGTTAACATTAAGTCTTTTTCCTTTTTTCTGTATTTCTTTTTATTGCACAATGCCTTCAATGATACTGTTTCACTTAAGTTTATGAAAACATTATTTGTTATGTCACTCCTACCAAAGTTTATTCCAAGAAAAATAAAATTTAATGTAAAATATTTTTTCTACGGTCAATAAGTATCCTAGTTATTGTTTTATTAACATAAACGGGCTTTTATGGAGGAAAAAATGGTCATAAATATCAGCTTCAGATTTATGAAATGTGAAAAAAATGTACCAACCAGCACTAAAATGTATCATTAATCATGTCTGCATATTCTGATTTCCTTTAGCAAAATTTCCCGTGTTTATCAATAAATTATCATTTTTGTTCCTGTAAGTTCATTGTAAATAAAGTAAATAGTTTCAGCTATGACACAGGAGGAATATTGGCTAGATAACAAAAAATATGAAAACGCCATTGAACATTAACCAATGTTTTGAAGTAAAATAAGGGTTTGATAAAGAAGTAATTGACTGAAAAATGTATTAATTGTTTTCCTTGTGCTTCATATTACAAGGCATTTCGAAATTGAAACGTCATTTTCATATGACATCATTATATTTGTTGTTATAGATTAAGCTATTATTTTAAAACAGCCTTAGGGAAAAAAACTGTTATTTTCAATTCAACCTTACATATTTATCCATTCATACACACTAACATATATTAATATTGATTTAGTTCTGAGTGGTTCTTTCACTGTTACATTGATCATGTTTTAATCTTTTTACGGTGTTTATACAGAGATATTTATATAACAATGTTTGAACCATCTGTTGCTTTGATCTAAGATAAAGCAGGATAAAAAAAACTCAATTTTGCATATTGTTTAAAAGCGAATATCTACGTGCTTTTTATGTTCAGTTTAAAGTGAATCCTAAAAATGAAAAGGACACCGCAAACGTTGATTTGTTTCCAAAGATTCGTTTATGAAAATGAGCACTTTTATTTCAAGTCAAGCAATTATTTTCAATATGTACACAAAAGATTAATTTTAGAGTAAAATGTCCTCTGTATTTATTATTTATTTTCATATTTCTGACCTTCTTCTCATCCCCTAGTACCCCCATCGTTATTCGTGCTTTATGGTTACAATAAATATGCAGACATTTCTGTTTCAAAAAATATGACATTTTGTATTTTAATTTTCCCCGAGAGCGATTTTTAATGCGCAATGAATGGTTTACTTGCCTAGCTGGATTTGTACTCCAACAATGATAGGACAATGAGTCAAATTCTCCCAGGGTTTTAATGAGACATGCCTTCTAAATTACATCTGATATGTACATAAATATCTGTATAGAGATAAAAAGATTTGTTTGCCCAGGGGTCATTTATTATTTATATGAATTTCAAAAATAAAAAGGACAGCTTAGGTTACTGAAACAAAGAAGCGTCACGAGGGAGACATTGTTTTATTCTAGGGAGAAATTGTTATATTTTATCTTTATAATATTTGCTATGTTAGGTATAATACCAGACCTAAAACAGATTGGAGGACTTGTTTGCTGACTAATTGATGAATTTCATTCGTTGCAATAGTAATATTCCCAATAGTTAATGCAGAGTGGGAATAGCATGATTTGGTAATGCAATGAAACTGTATAAATCGAACAATTACTTTCTATATCAAATTTTGATGATATTTAGTTTCGTTGTCGAAATGCTTCAAAAGGAAAAAGAATAAAAAGAAAAGATGGTGATTACAATGTGTTATATTTTTGTATACGATTTACTTAATCTTAAATTGTTTGCTTTATGCTCTGTTGCAGTTGTATAGGTATCTGAGTTTTAAAGGAGCGTGTTTATTCGCAACTAATCACATCATATTAGAGATAATTAGTTTTTATCGTTGGATAACAATAATATTATGAAGAGTGTTTAGCATGTTCCCATCCCATTCAGTTGTGTAATAATCATCTTTCTGCGTTCACATAACTATCGAAGAAAAATTTACTTTTAAATGACACATTGTGTTTCGGTATACGGTTTCTCAGATGCATAGAGATGTGTTCAGATATGATTGTTTCAACACATTATTTGCTTGAGTTTATGAATATTTTGTTATGCTAATGAATCATTTATGCTTCAGTCTTAATAAACCTTTATATTTGGCCTTGCTCTACAAGCTTAGTTTAAATTATCCAACATGTCAATATGAAGAGTAACGAGGATATCAATTTGAAACAAAATCCTGTCCCTATTTAATGACATGACTTGTATTAGGAAGCACGTTTCAATGTAAACCGCTATTCAAAATTTGATTTTGTTTTCAACTTCTTTACAGTGTGATACTTGTTATTTGAAAGTGCCCGGACATGCTAATATATCACAATTAGTTTTACATTACAATTGTGTTTCACAATGTTTGTTACCAATACCTAACACAAGTTTTCAATTAGGATATCATCTGGCTTTATAATAGTTACACCATCTTAGATATATGTTCTTTAGAAGGCAATTGATAAAATCAATGTCATCGGCCGACATTTTTTTTGCACTTCCTTCACCGTCAACTAGTGTTCAGGCCAATCCTTTGTTTGCTTTCGTTTCACTTTTTGTCGATGCGTTTAATTTAGCTACACATTGACTCGGTGCACGACATTACGCCGAAAGACATTTGATAGAATGCAACGATTAAAAGAATGAACAAAATGGTCGAATACGATAATTTATAGAATGTACATTTGATAGAAAATAATATGATGTCGAATTTAGTCAAAAAGATGTCGAAATGTGACGAAAACCTTCAAAATATACAAGAATACAATATGCCGTTCATTTGAAAATGAAAGTAGACGGAAACAATTACAACTGTTCTTTTGATTCATTCTGTAATTAACACAATTCGGATCCTTAATTGAATAAGAGCAAAATAAATGGGATTATGTGAAATTTGTCACTCTGGTTTTCAAGTGAAGACACAGAGGCTTTGATAACTGTAATTAGTGATTAATCAGATGCATTCAAACGTTGACAGGGTGTCATTTGGACTAAATTGTTAATGTTCGTTTATGTTGTAGATTGGAAGACAATTCTGCTTTTTAAGTGAAGCTTTTGAATTATTTAGGAATACGAATGTTTATAAAGTTAATGTGATTATTCCTGTAAAAAAATCTCTAATTTCACTGTTTTATATTTCATATGAAAAAATGTAACAAGTGAATTAAAGTAAATCATGTAAAGCAGCATGACTCCATATTCATGCTTATATCTATGAAAGCTTTAAAAGTGTATTTAAAAGTAAAATAGTGCTTAGTGGACAAAAGAAGTAATTTACTCATTACAAACAGCATTTGCAATCCACGTAAATATTAAAAATATGTAAATAATACTTTATAAAACTTAACATGTAAATAATTTCTTGAATCTATCAGAATTGCTTGTATGATAACATAGTTTCAATAACTTGACAGAACCGCCTCCGTGGTCGAGAGGTTAGAGTCGATGACTTCTAATCCAGTTACCTCTCTGGCGTGGGTTCGATCCCCGGAAGATGCTTTGGTAGTTAAGCGCGGAGGAAGGTAGTCTAGTACTGTTGTAACTCTCCAGGAACGATGGTTAGGAAACTACCCGCCTATATGACTGAAATACTGTTGGGAAAAGGCGTAAAATGAAACAAACAAACAAACAAACAATAACTTGAAAAGGAATACGTATTTTAGCCGAATTTATGTTAGACATTTGGCAGTTTATCATTAAACCTTTTGTAATAAAAGAAAACTACAAAAAAGAAGAAAAACACCAACAGTATACATGTATATGTATATTATGAATAGACATATATAGACATAAAAGTAAACGCATTTGATCGGCATATTGACTAAAGAATTATCTTTGTTGTATTTGAATAATAAAAGAACAAAGTTTTGTTATAATTATTAACAATATGCTAAACAAAGTTTACAAACATGAATAAGCAAGCGTGTGAAACACTGTGACACTTAAAAATCAATTTTAAAACCATAACATATTTCAAATACAAATATGAAACACATGGTCATGTATATATCTGCTTAATTGTCAGCTAGCTGAAACTGTCGTCTGCTTTCGATCAATGGAATTACAAAAAAACATACGTTCCAAACATCTGGTACTGATCATTATCTTATGAAATTCAATACATGTATGGACATTTCATACAAAAGGAACAGTTGATATTTCATCCTCAATCATACACTACATTTATGGCCCAGACATAATATCAAGTTTGTTATAAAGTTTAAATTATTTTATGTCTGTCTCAGTTACACTGTAGAAAAATTTGGAAAAAAAAAACTCAGAAACAATCAAAAGAACATAGTAACATTAAATTGTTGACTCGGATTGATTTAGTCTTTCCATGAGAGATAATGAAAAAGTGCAACATCTCCCATGCCCTGCTCATTAGAGAAAATGTAAAAGTGCAACATCTCTCATGCTTTGCTCATGAGAGATTATGTAAAATTGCACTTTCTCCTATGCTCTGTTCATTAGGGATAATTTAAAAGTGCACTATCTCCTATGCTTTGTTCATGAGAGAAAATGTAAAAGTGCAACATCTCCTATGCTCTGTTCATTAGAGATAATGTAAAAGTGCAACATCTCCTATGCTCTGCTCATTAGAGATAATGTAAAAGTGCACTATCTCCTATGCTCTGTTCATTAGAGATAATGTAAAAGTGTAACATCTCTCATGCTCCGTAACACTGGCTTAAGCAGTATTCAATCTTCAGCACAATCTTACATGTCAGCACATAGTTACAAACAAGGTCACCGTATTTTTAGAATATGATTTATTCAAACCGATGTACTGTGAATACTTTAATTGTATTTTTTTTAAATATCCTCACAAAATCAACTATACTTGTGATTTTGTACCGTCATACCAACTTTGTTTAATATTTTAATGATTTTGAAGATACAGCATTGTGACAATAACACCTATTATTTGTTTATACAATGTAGTAAAGATGATAATTATATTTTAAAAAATATTACAGTAAACTATTTATTGCTAGAACTATATCGAAATTATTTTTTAATTTAAAAAAATGAAATATCTTATTTATTGTTTGAGCCTGATTATCTTTCTACATTACCCATGTTACATAATGCAAGATTTTAAACAAACTTATATACAATTTGTGTAATGTATTAAAGGGTACGGCTGACTTTGATAAATCATACATATACGAAAGATAGAAATGATGCCTTTAATATATCAACATAAAAAAATCTATAATTAATATGTTATGGTTTAATAAGAATGGTAAATGTGTATATATACTATATTATATCATAATACACGTAATATGTTAACTTTAAGAATATTCTTTATCTTACATGTTATTGTCTATATTACTAAATGCCCGGGAAATTCTCATTGGTCGTAAATGGACAAATATCCGTTTTCTTGCAGCCAGGAAATGATAAATTACTCTGTGACAGATACGACGAATTAAGATAATAGAATTAGTTTATTGAGATATGTTTATTACACGTAAATGTCTTAGAAACTAATTATGGACATTCAAGGTTTTTATGCGCAATCACGAACTGTCCATTTTGTGAGGACTTTTAGGAGTTTTAGGGTTTCTTTAGGAAGCGTGTTACAAGAGGTTGATTACAACGAAATAATGAAATGGTTTGAGAGTAAAATTTTATTTTTTTCTTGTTTTGAATATGTATACCTAAAGGAATATTCTGGTCCTTACATTTACTTAGCTCGTTCTCTAGAAGTGTCGATTTTATGTCTTGCAGTTTATAGTTTAGCTTGTAGTTTAATTTATTGTAATGACTAAAAATATCCTTGTTATTATTGTAAAAAGTATAACCATTTGCATTTTTGTGAAAAGTATGCAGTATAATTTCATTGACGTATTTTGTAATGACATGTGACAATTTGCATTTAAATCTAATTTTGTTTGCGGCAGCCATAAAGTCTGTATTTATCTGTTTCCAATTTTGAGTTTTTGTTTAACTTTTGAAACGATCGGTAATTGTCGTAATTTAACCTTAAATGTTTTCAGTACATCTTACTAGTGTTCGATATAAGTAAATATTCATATCACCCTTTACATTAGAAATTTAATTTAACATCCGTTAAAACCGCGAAAATAATTGGTTTTGCTTCATTTGCACTTATTGCAGTTCCCTTTTTTCAGCCAAAAAATGGAAGTGATTTAACATAATTATACAAATATATTTACAGATGTGATACAGCACTTATGTATCAAAAGTGACCAAAGTACTATTGAGTTTGGCATAGATATACAATCCAAGCGTGTATATGTTAGTCGTGATATGCTGTAGAGAGGTTTCTGTTGCCATAAGCACATACAAGTAGAACACTGAATATTTTAAAATATTGAAATATTGTTCATTTTAGTTTATATTCCTCCTTGCAGAGATAAATCATGTGTGGGTCTTTTTTACTATGCATCAAATTACATGGAACTCAAAAATAATGCGATTCTTTTAACTATGCTTTACAACATGCGTTCAGAACAATGTAGACACATTAATCAAATACGTCTAGCTCATCTATTATGAAGTGTGCAATTTGTTTGTCAGAATCATGGTTTGTTGATATATGGGAGTAATTCTAATAGTCAATATTGACATTATTGCACTTTTATAGGTTGTTTTATGTTTTAATATGCACACTTTTCAATGAAGTTTCAAATTGATGTATCCGTTTTAGCCACCTTGGCGCCTCAATATTGTGTAGATCCCATTTTCACAAGAAAGTTGTTCTAAGAGATCGATACTAAAAGGAAAATGAAGAAACCTACACTAAATAATGTCATAAATCTACATTAGCACATTGTGAATTATATAACAGCTAGTTTACTTGCACTTTTTAATGTTTTTTTTATGAAACTGTTAAATAATGAACCAACCACCGTTGAAAGAAATGGTAATAAAATAAAGCATAAAGTTCAAATAAGACATGTAATGTACATTTTATACACATACATTAAATGGGCGAAATAATGTATATTTGTTAGAAATGTAACAACGTAACATGTAATATACAAAGATAATTGAAAAAAAATGTCATAGGTATAAGCTTATTGTACCGTTATGTCTAGGAATGCGAATAAATCACTTTAATAATATTTTTTACAGTGACATTTACAGAGGGTTAAACAGTTTAATCCACCATTTATCACCTAATGTGTTCTAAGAAACAGATCTCGTCTAAGGTCATCTTTGTAGAAACAGAACTGACTTTATATACACATAAACATGTATATTTCGATACCAAAGCCAAATGTGAGTAGAAAAGTTGGGGTTTTTGTAAATAAATAATAGATTTCGTATTTTTCACGTTTGTTGAAAAAAAACGGCCAATGATTTCTTCAACAAATCATAAATGCCAAAATGCCTTCCTTATCATGTCCAACTTTAAGATCTATGTTTATTTAATATCTACATCTGTGCAAAGTTTGGTGTTTTTACCGTTATCCCTTCTTCTGAGGTATTTTGGCATATTGTTGTTGCTAAACTGATTTTTTACTTAACGACGCGTTATAAAAACAAGTTAGGGTCATACGTTTTTTGTGTAAAAAGCTGCCTTTTCCTGATAAATCAAGCATGTCAATCATTGTTAAATGTGCTATTCATTTACAATTGATTTTATTTTAAAAGTGCCATATGTCTTTAAACCATTATGTATCTTTGAAATTAACAGACAGTGTGTGCTAGAAACAGTATCATTTATTGGAATGTATTGTTTAAGAAGTATCTTTGTATATTTACATTAAAGAAGTAACTTGCGATATATGTATGAAAAAAATCATATTAATATTGGTTTAACCAAAAAAAGTATAGTGTGAAACTTAACATTTAGCTTAATGAGTTCGCTTTTGCTTTTTAATGTTAATCGTAGATAACTTGTTTTGATTGCAATAACTACTGACAATCACAACGTTTTCACACTTGATGTGGATCATTTAGCTCTACTTGTATCTATCCCATGAGATTATGATTGTGTAGATTTTATTTGAAACCCATTACGTTATCACTCCTCATAACGCCTCATATCAATTTAGAATCATACTGTATAAACAATGTCAGAATGTTGTATTTCCCTTAAGACTATTGGTCGCCCTTTGTGTATATATTACTTCTATTGCTACTATAACAGCTATAAATAAATTATTACTCTAGGGCAATCACATCATTTCATTTTAATAATTTCATTCTTAGTAAATATAGCCTTTACCCAGACAAGTTAACATAAATGTTTGCCTTTGGGCTTTCCTTTATTGTATGTATTCTTGTTTGAACTTAAAACTTGGTATAAAGGCGAATAACATCACATATTAAAGTGTGTGTTGTTTTTTTTCTATCATATTAAATCCAGGAAAGTAAACGATATCTCTCTTATTTCAAAGAGGCTAAAATGCATTATAGTTTTAACGACGTATTAAAATAGAAATTCGAAATTTTATTTGTACAAATGCCGTTTGTTTTTGATACGTGCAGTTTAAGTTTAAATAGTATTTCCTTACTGTTGGGTTTAATGTCGCATACACACTGTAAAAGTCATTTAGCGACTTTACCAGCTTACTGGTGGAGGAAGACCCCGGGGCCCGTTCGTGCATTATTTCATCTGGCACGAACAAACACCTGAGTACATCCATCGACGTTCCGAGTTAGCTGGATAGCGTTCTCAAAAGAAATCATCCAAAGTCCCTGGCTGGATTCGAACCCACAACGGTGAGAGGCAAGTATATTAAGGTGAATGACCTTAGACATTTGTATCACATTCATTTGTTTTAAATTGTAAATATCTATAAGATATGATAAAAAAAATATTCATTTAGCTGACAATCAATGTCTAACATTAAATCTTTTTCCTTTTCTCTGTATTTCTTTTTATTGTACAATGCCTTCAATGATACTGTTACACTTAAGTTTGTGAAAACATTATTTGCAATGTCACTCCTATCAAAGTTTATGCCAAGAAAAAAAAAGTGAAATATTTTTTCTACGATCAATAAGTATCCTACATGTGTAGTTATTATTTTATTAACATATACGAGCTTTTATGGAGGAAAAAAATGATCATAAATATCAGCTCCAGATTTATGAAATGTGAAAAAAGGTACCAACCAGCACTAAAATGTATCATTAATCATGTCTGCATATTCTGTTTTCTTTAAGTAAATTTCCCGTGTTTATCAATAAATTATCATTTTTGTTCCTATATTTTCATTTACGGACATTGCTAAATTAAATACTTACTTAACTTGAATAGCATTGTGTTATTGACGTCATACATTTTTGCTACTGTACCATCTTAAATTTTACGAAGTTGTAACAAAAATTCTAATCAATGATACGTAAAATGTAAATTTAAAATGGATAAAATTATTATTGATGTTTACTAGAAATCATGTGTACACTTTATGTTGATATAAATATTGATGAATAATTTGATTTATTATTTTAAACAATGTTTTTGAATTATTTGTTCTGTTTTGTATATAACTGCTGGTAGATAATGAAAAATAAGTTCAGAGAATTGAATATGTAGAACGTTCAAATCAGTTTACGTGAAGAATTTCAAGTATGTTTAAAAAAAAACATCAGTAAACATAAAACAGATGTTTGTATCTTCAAAGCATCCATCAAGTTTTGATGAAAATGACACTAAGGTGCTATGTTAAAATCAGTGAAATTATTATTATAAAGCACAAACTTCAAATATCAAAATACATTTGTAAAACATTTGATGTAACGGAATTGAAAAAACATTATCTCAGACAATAAAACGCTTTAGTTCTATTTAATATTAAGTTGAGTTTCGTTTGGCATGTTAGGGTTGACAGTGAGGCATAAGTTAAGTGTAACCAAGATTTTCACATTAAAGTAAATAGTTTCAGCTATGACACAGGTGATAAGATAAAAAACATAATGAAAACGCCATTGAACATCAGCCATTGTTTGATTGTAGCTGATGTTTGTAGATGATTAAGGTTTGATAAAGAAGTAATTGACTGACAAAATGTAACTGTTGTCCTGCATATTACAAGGCATTTTGAAATTGAAACGTCATTTTCATATGACTTCATTGTATTTAATATTATAGATTTAGCTGTTATCTTAGAACAGCCTTAGGGAAAAAACTGTTATTTTCAATTCAACCTTACATCTTTATCCATTCATACACACACATATATAAATATTGATTTAGTTCTGAGTGCTTCTTTCACTGTTACATTGATCATGTTTTAATCTATTTTACGGTGTTTATCCAGAGATATTTATATAACAATGTTTGAACCATCTGTTGCTTTGATCTAAGATAAGACAAACAAAAAACTCAATTCTGCATATTGTTTAAAAGCGAATATCTTCGTGTTTTTGTGTTCAGGTTAAAGTTAAACTTTAAAAAAGAAAACAATACCGCAAACGTTGACTTGTTTCCCAAGATTCGTGTACAAATATAAAAATGAGCACTTTTATTTCAAGTCAAGCCAATATATTCGATTTGTACACAAAAGATTAGTTTTAGAGTAAAATGTCCTCTGTATATATTAACTATTTTCATATTTCTGACCTTCCTCTCATTCCCTAGTACCCCATCGTTATTTACGCTTTATGGGTACAATTAAACTGCACACATTCCTGTTTTTTTTTAAAAAATGACATTTTGTATTTTAATTTTCCCCGAGAGCGGTTTTTAATGCGCAATGAATGGTTTACTTTCCTCGCTGGATTTGTTCTCCAACAATGATAGGACAATAAGTGAAGTTCTCCCAGGGTTTTAATGAGACGTGTCTTCTAAATTACATCTGATCTGTACATAAATATCTGTATAGAGATAAAAAGATTTGTTTGCCCAGGGGTCATTTATTATTTATATTTATTTCAAAAATAAAAAGGACAGCTTAGGTTACTTAAACAAAGAAGCGTCACGAGGGAGAAATTGTTTTATTCTAGGGAGAAATTGTTATATTCTATCTTTATAACATTTGCTATGTTAGGTATAAAACCAGACCTAACAACAGATTGGAGGACTTGTTTGCTGACTAATTGATGAATTTCATTCGTTGCAATAGTAATATTCACAAAAGTTAATGCAGAGAGGGAATAGCATGCATTTCGTAATGCAATGAAACTGTATAAAGCGAACAATTACTTTCTATATCAAATTCTGATGATATTTAGTTTCGTTGTCGAAATGCTGATTTCTAAAACATACTTCAAAAGGAAAAAAATAAAAATAAAAATGGTGATTACAATGTGCTATATTTTTTTCTAAGATTTACTATCTTAAATTGTTTGGTTTATGCTCTGTTGCAGTTGTATAGATCTCCGATTTTTAAAAGAGCGTGTTTGTTTGCAACTAATCACATTATCTTAGAGATAATTAGTTTTTATCGTTGGATAACAATATGAAGAGTGTTTAGCATGTTTACATCTCATTCAGTTGTGTAATAATCATCTTTCTGCGTTTACATTACTATCGCAGAAAAATTTACTTTAAAATGACACATTGTGTTTTGGTATACGGTTTCTCAGATCCATATAGCTGTGATCAGATATGATTGTTTCAACACATTATTTGCTTGAGTTTATGAATATTTTGTTGTGCTAATGAATTTTTTTTGATTCAGTCTTAATAAACCTTTTTATTTGGCCCTGTTCTACAAGCTTATTTAGTTTAAATTATTCAACCTGTCAATATGAAGAGTAACGAGGATATCAATTTGAAACAAAATCCTGTCCCTATTTAATGACATGACTTGTATTAAGTAGCACGTTCCAATGTTAACCGCTATTCAAAATTTGATTTTGTTTTCAACTTCTTTACAGTGTGATTCTTGTTATTTGAAAGTGCCCGGACATGCTAATATATCACAATTAGTTTTACATTACAGTTGTGTTTCACAATGTTTATTACCAATACCTAACACAAGTTTTCAATTAGGATATCATCTGGCTTTATAATAGTTACACCATCTTAGGTATATGTTCTTTAGAAAGCGATTAATAAAATCAATGTCATCGGCCTACTCCTACATTTTTTGCACTTCCTTTACCCTCAAATAGTCTTCAGGCCAATCCTTTGTTTGATGTCATTTCGCTTTTGGTCAATGCGTTTAATTTAGCTACACGTTGACATTACGCCGAAAGACATTTGATAAAATGCAACGATTAAAAGAATGGTCGAATACGATCATTTATAGAATGTACATTTCATTGAAAATAATATAATGTCGAATTTAGTCAAAAAGATGTCGAAATGTGTGGCAAAATACTAAAAATATACAAGAATACAATATGCCGTTCATTGGAAAATGACAGTAGACGGAAGTAATTACAACAGTTCTTTTGAGTCATTCTGTTATTAACACAATTTGGATCCTTAATTGATTAAGAGCAAAATATTTGTGATTATGTGGAATTTGTCACTCTGGTTTTCAAGTGGAGACAGAAGCTTTGATTACTGTAATTAGTGATTAATCAGATGAATTCAAACGTTTAAAGGATGCCATTTGGAATAAATTGTTAATGTTCGTTTAGGTTATAATTGGAACACAATTCTGCTTTTTGAATTATATAGGAATACTAATGTTTATAAAGCTAATGTGATTATAAATTACTCCTGTCAAAATAAAAAACCAACAACATAACATGAATATATATATACATGTTATGTTGTTGTTTTTTTTATTTTGACAGGAGTAATTTATAATCACATTAGCTTTGTAAACATTAGTATTCCTATATAATATAGAAAAAATATATAGAATTCTATAAATATCTGTAAAAGTTTTATGAACCATGCAACTTGAGTAAAAAATGCTCCTACCCTGGGAATTATTTAGTATTATAAGGATAACTGAAATAAAACATTATTTGTAAATGAGCCTCTTCCTAATGGAAAAAAATATATTTGATTACTCAAACACATTTTCATACTTATGTGCTTACGTTCAGAATAGTAATTAATAAAATTTTAATGAAGGGATTGCAACAATGTACCTGAATATAATGATGTTGACCTGTATTTGAAAAAGATTTAGATGTGCGGTGGTGTTGCACGATATTCTATAATGATATAAAATGTGTGAAATGGAATGGTTTTATGAAAAACATATTTAGAATAAAGTGTAACAGATACGTAATTTTAATTTTAATTTATTTGTCTGAATACGAGAACATTTTTTTATATAAATCATTTACACATTGATAAACTATAATCTTTTTAAATCTTTCTGTAATATCGTTTCATGATAGACATCATTAAATTATATTACAGCGAATATAAACCAAAGATGGAAGGGATCTGTCACAAATGAAAAATAGTTCCACATTAATGAAGCTATTTTGGGATAAAAAAAAAGGCTCTCTGATATTAATCGATGTTTCATCAAATCTTTATACCTTTTCTAACATTCTTTGATCACATTGCCTGCCTGTCAAGAACGTGTGTTTTAGAGCTAGAAATACATACCTAGTGAAAGAAAACAGTGCACAAAGTGAAATGAGAATGAAACGATTATGTCAAAGTTGATATAAGAAATAGTGGTATTAATAGATATACGTATGTTTTTATGTGCTTATATTAATGACAAAGGATTTTTACTTAGTCCATAGACATATTTTACTTGTATTTGCTTTTAAAATTAATATGCTCCAACGTAGAGTCACGTGTGATACTTGTTAGTAACATCTTTCCAACTTTTACTTAAACAGGTTTATTTGTTAAGAATTAATTCAAGTTTATATCAGAGAAAGTTTTAATCACCCACTCTTCAGATGTAACTTCGTTGTCACAGAAATTGCATTCATTTAAAAAATTATCACTGATTTGACAATGCATTGAAATAATGTGTTGCATTGTTTATCTATATACCTGTCCCGTTTATCCATTTACTAACTTTATAAACCTTTCAAACTTGTACTTATTAATCGTATCCCATTTCTTTTATGACAAATTAACAAAAGACTGAAGTGGCCAACTGAATAGTGTGTCTTCCTTTGAACTCAAAAAATTCATTCCTTCGAACATTATGTCCACGGTCCCTTATGTGACACAAGTGAAATCAAGGGTGCTTCAAATAAAATATAAGATTTTTTTCAATCGAGTGAGACTCAGTTTCAATAAATAATGCTTAAGCTCATTTACAAGAAGCCCCTGCATACATTCATAATGTCATCATGTGATATACAATACTTGATCATTAATGCTTTGATGATATTAGCCATGCGTGATTGCTATGCAAGTATTTTATATAATACTTACGCTATAATAAGGTATTTTTATAATGAAGCTTATTTTACATTACGACTTTGTAATACTTTGTAATACATTTTACTAAGAAGTATAAACAGTCAATGTCAATTTGTGCTGGTGTCCTCCTCTTTAAAGTTTTTATTATAATCATCTGTATAAATGCCTTTAAATACACGGTCAGATAAGAACTGTTCAATTGTATAGAAACAATGAACTACTCCTGTTATTTATTGTTGTATTGTAGCATTGTAGTTTCTCCCACATATTCAATCTTGTTTAACCTTTGTTCTTGTAATATGAAGAAGTGCTAAAACAAAATGGTATCCGTCTTCTCTAGAAGATTAATTATTGACATTCAATGTATCAATGATATAATACGATTATCTTATGGGTGAATGTTTATTACCCTCTTTTATGTCCCGAATAGAATTAAGGACACTAATATAAAATACGATGGCGACGAAATGGACATTTACCGTGATATATGAGCACATTTTGGTAATTAATTGTAGATGTTATTCAAAAATCTGAGAACATAATCTATGAATTTATGTTTTCACCTCGGAAAAAATTTATGTCATTCTTCAATTTCGATTATTGTTTAGGTAATTCATAAATATTTATATTTTTTGATATTTTATCTTTTTATTTGTCTTACTGAATGCGCAAAAAAGCCCAGAAAAGTAGAAGACTTGGAATGCTTTATCGCAAATGTTATTACAAAGTACAAATGGCAACAGTGACTTGCATTATCATTGTATTTATACTTACATTATCATTGTATTTATACTTATATATAATTATGTATTACACTTACTTACATATTTTAAATACATTTCCATAGAAAGTTATTTTGTTTACAATGCCATGTATTATTGTGATGATGTGAATTTTAGAAATAACGGAACGTTGTCATTTTAGCTAAAATCATTATAATGGGAACTTTCGAAACGTTATTACTGAATTTTTAAGGACTGTCACAATGAAACATAACAATGAAACGAAAAACAAAATAAATAAATAAATAAATAAATAGATTAATTAAATAAATAAATAAAAAAATGAATGAATACATGAATGAATGAATGAATGAATGAATGAATGAATGAATATATCAATAAATAAATGAATGAATGAATGAATGAATGAACGAACGAACGAACGAACGAATGAATGAATGAATGAATAAATGAATGAATAAAATTTAAAAAACACACAATATTACAGAAATGTTATTTATTGCTAGAACTATATCGAAATTATTTTTTAATTTGAAAAAATAAAATGTATAATTTGTTATTTTGTATGTTCGTGCGTTGTTTAAGCCTGTTTCTCTTTCTACATTATCCATGCTACAAGATTTTAAACAAACTTATATAATATATTACAGGCTACGGCAGATTTTGATAAATCATACATATACGAAAGATTCAAATGATTTCTTTAAAATATCAACATTCAACAATCTATAAATAATATATTATGGTTTAATAAGAATTGCAAATGCGTATATATACTATAATATATCATAATATGTAATATGTTAACTTTAAGAATATTCTTTACTTTACATGATATTGTCTATATTACTAAATGCCCAGGAAATTCTCATTGGTCGTAAATGGACAAATATCCGTTTTCTTGCAGCCAGGAAATGATAAATTACTCTGTGACAGATACGACGAATTAAGATAATAGAATTAGTTTATTGAAAGATGTTTATTACACGTAAATGTCTTAGAAACTAATTATAGACATTCAAGGTTTATATGCGCAATCACGAACTGTCCACTTCTTAAGGAAGCGTGTAACAAGAGGTTGTTACAACAAAATAATGAAATGGTTTGAGAGAAAATTTTTGTTTTTCTTGTTTTGAATATGTATACCTAAAGGAATATTCTGGTCCTTACGTTTTCTTAGTTCTTTCTCTAGAAGTGTCGATTTTATGTTTTGCAGTTTATAGTTTAGCTTGTAGTTTAATTTTTTGTAATGACTAAAAATATCCTTGCTATTGTAAAAAGTATAACCATTTGAATTTTTGTGAAAAGTATGCAGTATAATTTCATTGACGTATTTTGTAATGACATGTGACAATTTGCATTTAAATCTAATTTGGTTGCAGCAGCCATACAGTCTGTATTTATCTGTTTCCAATTTTGAGTTTTTGTTTAACTTTTGAAACGATCGGTAATTGTCGTAATTTAACCTTAAATGTTTTCAGTACATCTTACTAGTGTTCGATATAAGTAAATATTCATATCACCCTTTACATTAGAAATTTAATTTAACATCCGTTAAAACCGCGAAAATAATTGGGTTTGCTTCATTTGCACTTATTGCAGTTCCCTTTTTTCAGCCAAAAATGGAAGTGATTTAACATAATTATATAAATATATTTACAGATGTGATACAGCACTAATGTTTCAAAAGTGACCAAAGTACTATTGAGTTTGGCATAGATATACTATCCAAGCGTGTATATGTTAGTCGTGATATGCTGTAGAGAGGTTTCTGTTGCCATAAGCACATACAAGTAGAACACTGAATATTTTAAAATATTGAAATATTGTTCATTTTAGTTTATATTCCTCCTTGCAGAGATAAATCATGTGTGGGTCTTTTTTACTATGCATCAAATTACATGGAACTCAAAAATAATGCGATTCTTTTAACTATGCTTTACAACATGCCTCCAGAACAATGTAGACACATTAATCAAATACGTCTAGCTCATCTATTATGAAGTGTGCAATTTGTTTGTCAGAATCATGGTTTGTTGATATATGGGAGTAATTCTAATAGTCAATATTGACATTATTGCACTTTTATAGGTTGTTTTATGTTTTAATATGCACACTTTTCAATGAAGTTTCAAATTAATGTATCCGTTTTAGCCACTTTGGCGCCTCAATATTGTGTAGATCCCATTTACACAAGAAAGTTGTTCTAAGAGATCGATACTAAAAGGAAAATATAGAAACCTACACTAAATAATGTCATAAATCTACATTAGCACATTGTGAATTATATAACAGCTAGTTTACTTGCACTTTTTAATGTTTTTTATGAAACTGTTAAATAATGAACCAACCACCGTTGAAAGAAATGGTAATAAAATAAAGCATAAAGTTCAAATAAGACATGCAATGTACATTTTATACGCATACATTAAATGGGCGAAAACATGCATCTTTGTTAAAAATGTATCAATGTAACATTTAATATACAAAGATAATTGGAAAAATGTCAAAGGTATAAGCTTATTGTACCGTTATGTCTAGGAATGCAAATAGATCACTTTAATAGTCTTTTTACAGTGACATTCACAGAGGGTAAAACTGTTTAATCCACCATTTATCACCTAATGTGTTCTAAGAAACAGATCTCGACTAAGGTCATCTTTTTAGAATCAGAACTGACTTTATATGAATGTACGCATAAACATGTATATTTCGACACTGAAGCCAAATGTGAGGTATATTTTAGATAAACATTTTTTGTTGTGAATAATTAATAGATTTCGTACTTTTGCACGTTTGTTTCAAAAACGGCCAATGAATTCTTCAACAAATTATCGGACGCCAACATGTCCTTCCTTATCATTTTATGTATGTCCAACGTTCTCAGCTACATCCTGTGCCAAAGTTTGGTGCCTTCCCTACTTTCCCTTCTTCTGGACTTATCGCATATGTGATAATAAGACTGAGATTTTTACTTTAACGATTCTATATAGAAAGCAAAGTAAGGAGCATAAGCGTTTTGTTTATATAAAATAGCTTCCTTGTTCCCGATAAAGTCAAGCATGTTCATTGTGAATGTGCTTGTTCAATTAGCAATTGATTTGATTTTAAAAATGCCATATGTCTTTAAACCATTAGGTACCTATGACATTAAGTGACAGGGTTTGCTAGAAACAGTATCATTTATTGGAATGTATTGTTTAAGAAGTATCTTTACAAACTGCAAATCTTTACAAATTGAAATAATATGAGAAGTAGTATCAAGGTTGATGTGTTGTTGTTAAAACGCGATTGTACATTAAAGAAGTAACTTGCGATATATATATGAAAAAAAATCATATTAATATTGGTATAACCAAAAAAGTTAAGTGTGAAAATTAACATTTAGCTTAATGTGTCCACTTTTGCTTTTAGTTTTAATCATGGATAACTTGTTTTGATTGCAATTATTACAGAAAATCACAACGTTTTCACACTTGATGTGGATCATTTAGCTCTACGTGTATCTATCCCATGAGATTATGATTGTGTAGATTTTATTTGAAACCCATTACGTTATCACTCCTCATAACGCCTCATATCAATTTAGAATCATACTGTATAAACAATGTCAGACTGTTGTATTTCCCTTAAGACTATTGGTCGCCCTTTGTGTATATATTACTTCTATTGCTACTATAACAGCTATAAATAAATTATTACTCTAGGGCAATCACATCATTTCATTTTAATAATTTCATTCTTAGTAAATATTTCCTTTACCCAGACAAGTTTACAGAAATGTTTGCCTTTGGGCTTTCCTGTATGTATCTATTCTTGTTTGAAATTAAAACTTGGTATAAAAGAGAATATCGTCACATATTAATTATAAAGTATGTGATGTTTTTTCTATCAAATTAAATCCAGGAAAGTAAAGAAGATTTCTCTTATTTCAAAGAGGATTAAATGCATGATAGTTTTAACGACGTATTATCCCTGGTGGGATTCGAACCCACAATCATATTGTTTTAAATGGAAAATATCTATAGGATAAATATAATAATCAGGAGACAATCAGTGTCTGACAATAAGTGTTTTTCTTTCTTCTTGTATTTCTTGTAATTGTACAATGCCTTCAATGATACAGTTATACTTTAGTCTGCATAAACATTTTTTGCAAAGTCACTACTACCAAAGCTTATGCCAAGAAAAATAAAAAATAAATGTGAAATATATTTTTACGATCAAAAGTATCCTAGTTATTGTTTAAATAACATAAACGGGCTGTGATGAAGAGAAACATTGATCATAAATATCAGCTCCAGATTATGAAATGTGAAAACAAAATAACCAACCAGTACTTAAGAGTATCATTAAACATGTTTGCATTTTCTGTATTTCCTTTCGCAAAATTTCGCCTGATTATCAATTTATTTTTCATTTTTGTTCCTATATTTTCACTTACTAATATAACTAAAGTAAAATACTTACTTTACTTGAATACCGTTGTGTAATTGACGTCAAACATTTTTGCTGTACCATCTTATATTGTCCGAAGTTTCTTAATTGTTATTACAAAACCTCTAATCAATGATAAGTATAATGTAAATTTTAAATGGATAAAATTAAAAAGTTGATGTTTAATAGAAATCGTATGTACACTGTATGTTGATATAAATATTGATGAATAATTTGATTTATTATTTCAAATAATGTTTGTGAATTATTTGTTCTGCTGGTAGAAATTGAAAATAAATGTAGATTATTAAATATGTAGAACGCTCAAATCAGTTTACGTGAGGAATTTCAAGTATGTTCGAAAAAAAATCAGTAAATATAAAATAGATGTTTATATCACAAAATCATTCATCAAGATTTGATGAAAATGACACTTAGGTGCTACGTTAAAATCAGTGCGATTATTATTATAAAGCACAAACTTCCAATATCAAATTTGATGTAACGGAATTGAAAAACATTATCTGAAACAATAACACGCTAAAGTTCTACTTGTTGTTAAGTTGAGTTTCGTTTAGCATATAAGAGATGACAGAGAGGCATAAGTTCAGTGTAACCAAGGTTTACACATTAAAGTAAATAGATTCAGCTCTGACACAGGAGGTGTATTGCCTGGATAAAACATCTATGAAAACATCAGCCATTGTTTGATTATAGCTGATGTTTGAAGACAATTAGTGTTTGATAAAGTAGTAATTGACTGAGAAAATGTAACTTTTGTCCTTTGCATATTACAGGTAAGTTTACAAGGCATTTTGAAATTAAAACGTCATTTTCATATGACTTCATTGTATTTGTTGTTGTAGATTTAGCTGTTATCTTAGAACAACCTTTGGGAAAAAATGTTATTTTCAATTCAATCTTACATCTTTATCCATTCATACACACACATATATAAATATTGATTTAGTTTTGAGTGCTTCTTTCATTGATCAGTTTTTAATCTATTTTACGGTGTTTATCCACAGATATTTATATAACAATGTTTGAATCATCTGTTGCTTTGATCTAAGATAATATAGAACAAAAAATTGAATTGTTCATACAGTTTAAATGTGAATATCTGCCTGCGTTTTGGTGTTAAAGTGAAACTAAAAAAAAAAAAGGAAAAAAACCCAATGACCGGTTCCTAAAATCCATGTATGAAAACTGATAAAGGGGCACTTTAATTTCAAGAAAAAGCAAATATATTCGATTTGTACACAAAAGACTATTTTTAGAGTAACACGTCCTCTGTATTTATTAACTATTTTCATATTTCTGACCTTCCTCTCATTCCCTAGTATCCCCATCGTTATTTACGCTTTATGGGTACAATTAAACTGCACCATTTCCTGTTTTTTTTTTAAAGTATGACATTTTGTATTTTAATTTTCCCCGAGAGCGGTTTTTAATGCGCAATTAATGGTGTACTTTCCTTGCAGGATTTGTTCTCCAACAATGATAGGACAAAGAGTGCAGTTCTACCAGGGTTTAAATGAGACGTGTCTTCTAAATTACATCTGATCTGTACATAAATATCTGTATAGAGATAAAAAGATTTGATTGCCCAGGGGTCATTTATTATTTATATTTATTTTAAAAATAAAAAGGACAGCTTAGGTTACTTAAACAAAGAAGCGTCACGAGGGAGAAATTGTTTTATTCTAGGGAGAAATTGTTATATTCTATCTTTAAAACATTTGCTATGTTAGGTATAAAACCAGACCTAACAACAGATTGGAGGACTTGTTTGCTGACTAATTGATGAATTTCATTCGTTGCAATAATAATATTCACAAAAGTTAATGCAGAGAGGGAATAGCATGCATTTCGTAATGCAATGAAACTGTATAAAGCGAACAATTACTTTCTATATCAAATTCTGATGATGTTTAGTTTCGTTGTCGAAATGCTGATTTCTGAAATATACTTCAAAAGGAAAAAAAATAAAAATGGTGTTTACAATGTGTTATATGTTTTTAAGATTTACTATCTTAATGGTTTTGCTTTATGCTCTGTTGCAGTTGTATAGATCTCCGATATTTAAAAGAGCGTGTTTGTTCGCAACTTATCACATCATCTTAGAGATAATTAGTTTTTATCGTTGGATAACAATATGAAGAGTGTTTAGCATGTTTACATCTCATTCATTTGTGTAATAATCATCTCTCTGCGTTTACGTTACTATCGCAGAAAAATTTACTTTTAAATGACAAATTGTGTTTTGGTATACGGTTTCTAAGATCCATATAGCTGTGATCAGATGATTGTTTCAACACATTATTTGCTTGAGTTTATGAATATTTTGTTATGCTAATGAAATTTTGTATGATTAAGTCTTAATAAACCTTTTGATTTGGCCCTGTTCTACAAGCTTATTATCCCCCGCCGATGGAATCGGGAGGGGGATATAGTTTTGGCGTTGTCCGTCCGTCTGTCCGTCCGTCCTTCCGTCCGTCCGTCCGTCCAACCGTCCGTCCGAATTTCGTTTCCGGAGTAGTTCTCTGCAACTACTGGCTGGAATTCAACGAAACTTTATGGGAATCATCAATATCAAGAGGAGATGCACATCTGACCGTCCGTTCGTCCGTCCGTCCATCCGTCCGTCCGTCCGAATTTCGTTTCCGGAGTAGTTCTCTGCAACTACTGGCTGGAATTCAACGAAACTTTATGGGAATCATCAATATCAAGAGGAGATGCGCATATCGTCGGCTTGTTCCGGTCAGACACTTTAACTCAGAGTTATTGCCCTTGATTAGTTATGTAGTATGCATATGGAGTAAAATCGTTTCCGCGCTACTTCTCTGCAACTACTGGCTGGAATTCAACAAAACTTTATGGGAACCTTCAATATGAAGAGGAGATGCGCATGTCGTCGACTTGTTCGGGTCAGACACTTTAACTCAGAGTTATGGCCCTTGATTAGTTATGCAATATGCATATGGAGTAAAAATCATTTCCGGAGTAGTTCTCTGCAACTACTGGCTGGAATTCAACGAAACTTTATAGGAATCATCAATATCAAGAGGAGATGCGCATATCGTAGGCTTGTTCCGGTCAGACCCTTTAACTCAGAGTTATGACCCTTGATTAGTTATGTAGTATGCATATAGAGTAAAAATCGTTTCCGCACTACTTCTCTGCAACTACTGGCTGGAATTCAACAAAACTTTATGGGAACCTTCAATACCAAGAGGAGATGCGCATATCATCGGCTTGTTCCGGTCAGACACTTTAACTCAGAGTTATGGCCCTTGATTAGTTATGCAGTATCCATATAGAAAAAGTATTTGTTTCCTCGCTACTTCTCTGCTACCACCGGCTGGAATTCAATGAAACTTAATGGGATACTAAGAGGAGATGTGCATATAGTCGCCTTGTTCCAGTCAGATACTTATAACCCTTGGCCCTTGATTAGTTATGTAGTATGCATACATCTCATTGGCATTTCCAGATTTTACTATTTAACACAAAGTTATGGCTCTGTTATTTCCCTGAATATTTGTCAAGTTCAAAGAATATTACTGTTTATGCCATGATTAATATATAAATAAAGCCTTATGTCTTCAGTTGTTGTGTTAATAATAACCAGTACTCGGCGGGGGATATAAATTCAACGAATTTGCTTTTTTAGTTTAAATTATTCAACCTGTCAATATGAAGAGTAACGAGGATATCAATTTGAATCAAAATCCTGTCCCTATTTAATGACATGACTTGTATTAAGTAGCACGTTCCAATGTTAACCGCTATTCAAAATTTGATTTTGTTTTCAACTTCTTTACAGTGTGATTCGTGTTATTTGAAAGTGCCCGGACATGCTAATATATCACAATTAGTTTTACATTACAATTGTGTTTAACAATGTTTGTTACCAATACCTTACACAAGTTTTCAATTAGGATACCATCTGGCTTTATAATAGTTACACCATCTTAGATATATGTTCTTTAGAAGGCGATTGATAAAATCAATGTCATGGGCCGACATTTTTTTTGCACTTCCTTCACCGTCAACTAGTGTTGAGGCCAATCCTTTGTTTGCTTTCGTTTCACTTTTTGTCGATGCGTTTAATTTAGCTACACATTGACTCGGTGTACGACATTACGCCGAAAGACATTTGATAGAATGCAACGATTAAAACATTATTCTTTGCACTTCCTTCACCGTCAGAGTGTTCAGACCAATCCTTTGTTTATTTTCATTTTCCTTTTCGTCGATGCCTTTAATTTAGCCACACGTTGTACATTTGATAGAAAATTATGTCAAATGTTGTCGAAAAGATGTCGAATGGATTGAAACACTAAAAACAATACAAAAATATAATATGCCGTTCGTAGACGAGAAGACGGAAGTAATTGGGTGCTCTTGACTTGTTAACATTTTTTTGCGTTGATCATATTACAACAGCTCTTTTGAGTCATTCTGTAATTAACAACATTTGGATCCTTAATTGAATAAGAGCAAAATAAATGTGATTATGTGGAATTTGTCACTCGGTTTTCAAGTGAAGACAGAGGCTTTGATTACTGTAATTAGTGATTAATCAGATGAATTCAAACGTAGAGAGGGTGTCATTTGGAATAAACTGTTAATGTTCGTTTAGGTTGTAGATTGGTTTTATACGAAGGTTTTGAATTATTTAGGAATACGAATGTTTATGAAGCTAATGCGATTATAAATTATTTCTGTCAAAATTTCACTAATTCACTGTGTTCATATTCCCATAAGAAAAAATTTTAAAACATGTAAAGCATCATTCCTCCACGTACAAATCCACATGTTATTTTCATGAAAACCCTTTAATAATGTTTTTTAAAAGTAAAAAAGTGCGGCCAGTGAACGAAGGACGTAATTTACACACGTTTCAAAAAAGCCATTGAAATCCATAATAAACTATTAACAAAAGAGGAAATCTTGGGTAAATTATAATACTTAATCCCCTCATAAACATTAAATAATTTTTTAAATCTTTTTAGAATTACGTACTTGTAAGATCACAAAGTTTTCAGTTCTTTAAAAAAGGAAAAGTATTTCAGCTGGTATTTTGATAATGGTATGGAGTTTATTCATTAAAACTTTTTTTTTATTAAAAAAAACAAAAACGTAGAAAAATAACCAACAGTATATATAGAATGAATAGAAAAAATATAGACTTAAAATGTAAACGCATTCGATCGGCAGACTGAGTAATACATTATTTGTGTAATATTTGAATAATAAAAGAACAACGTTTTGTTATAATTATTATCAATGTGCTAAAAAAAAGTTTACAAACATGAATAAGCAAGAGTGTGAAACACAGTGCCAGTTGCAAATCAATTGTATCACTATACCTTATTTCAGAAATACAAATATGAAACACATGTATATTATCTATTCTATTGTCAACTAGCTGAAACTGTCGTCTGCTTTCGATCAATGGAATGACAAAAAAAATCATACGTTCCAAACATCTGGTACTGATCATTATCTTTTGAAATTCAATACATGTAAGGACATTTTATATAAAAGGACGAGTTTATATTTCATCCGCAATCATACACTACATTTACGGCTCAGAAAGAAATGACGTTGATTATCAACAATTTTGTTATTCAGTTGAAATATTTTATGTCTATCTCCGTTACACTGTAGAAAAATCTGGAAAAAATACTTAGAAACAATGAAAACCTCATAATAAGATGAAAATTGTTGACTCGGATTGATTAAGTCACCTCATAAGAGATAATGTAAAAGTGCAACATCTCCCATGCTCTGTTCATTAGATTATTTAAAAGTATAACATCTCACATGTTCCCTTATACCGGCTTAAGCAGTATTCAATTTTCAGCACTAACTTACATGTCAGCACATAGTGACAAACAAGGTAACTGCATATCTAGAACATGATTTATTCAAACTGATGTACTGTGAATACTGTACTTGTTAAATGACTTAAAATAATTCCAACCAAATTAACTATACTTGTGACTATTTATCGCCATACCAACTTTGTTTGTTACAATGATTTTTAAGATAAAGCACTTTGGCAATAACACCTGTTATTCGTTTAATATACAATGTAGTAAAGATAACAATTCTATTTTTTTGTCACGTACCCATCCCGATTTTGCGGCTCCGTAAAAATGTATTGCACGCCGTCCATATCTTGACATGACGTCGCGACGTCATTTGCATTTTACACAAATAGTGTAAAGACGTGCTG
This sequence comes from Ruditapes philippinarum, assembly GCF_026571515.1. Classification (NCBI taxonomy): domain Eukaryota; kingdom Metazoa; phylum Mollusca; class Bivalvia; order Venerida; family Veneridae; genus Ruditapes; species Ruditapes philippinarum. The sequence goes on from NW_026860204.1 coordinate 45,171, forward strand.
AATATTAGCTTAACACTATAAACATGTCAATGAAAAATGATTCTTTTGCACTTTAAACAGTTTTTAGTTTTTGTGTGTGATAAATAGGATGGTTCATAATTGAATTTATTGAACTCGTTGAAATAATTAATAGTTTTGTGATAAATAGGATGTTTCATTATTGAATCTATTCAACTCGTTGATATAATTAATATTTTGCTCGCCGGATACCAATTAAATATCCTCTATTTATCGTGCTATTTTGATGCGTTTTGCAAATGTCTTTGCGCAGGTTTTGTTTAAAATTGGTTGTTATTCTTGGTTTTAATAAAGATTCGTTTTTAGGCGTACTGACTGATGATTTGCAAGGAAATCATTAGAAGAAGTGTCATCCTTGACAACTTGTATTCAAATGCCCACACAATCATGCGAAAACAGCAGATAGTTCGTGCAAAGCATTGTGCTTCCGGAAAAATATATTTTTTCTTTGTTTTTGTGTTTTTATTGTGTGTTTGTAATGATTAACATTACAGTTTCTTAAAGTACTGAATTTATTTTGACTGTAATAGTGAAAGTTCATATCTACATGCACATATTTGTTTATTTGTAGACTAAAGAATAGAGCGTTCTTTACTACATTGAACATGTTATGTATTTTAAATGATAGTATGATTATATAATAAAGTTTAGTTTATCTTTGGTCCGGAAGAATTTTGGCGTATCAATATAATGCTCATATTCTCTTTAGTGTTCACCCTTTAGTATTTCCGAGAGCGCTTAAAAAAGCTATCGAAAGAAATGCATAGTACTTAGCGAGAATGTTTATATAAGATGATAATAAACAGATTGCAGACTTCGGCTTCCTTGATTTAATGGTAAGGTTAAGGTCATCGTTAGCTAGACTGTATGATTTAAAATTTTTATGTCCGTCTGTATGATTTTGCAGGGTGTCAAAACTGTACTGCAAAGACTTGTATCATAATATGAAGATGCCATTTGTGCAGAACTTAGGTTCTGTTTACCCTTGTCATATTCAAGGAAACACTCGTTTTAAGCAAATATCAAAAGAAGACTACTATGTAAGATCTGATCTAATTTTTGAAAAGCTTTCCTTTATGATTGACTTCAAAAAATATTTTATAATTTGATGACAACCTTGGGGTTTCTCTCTCATTGAAATATTAATAATGATTCCCCAAAGGAATTGGCACTCCGGCTGATTTCTTTTGAAGTCTTTGTGTAAGTTGCAAAGATAGGCAAAGAATTGTGCTTTTCATATTTGTTGACCTAAATATCTGCCATTTTTCTTAAAAAAATTTTGTTTCAATGGTAATAATATAAATTTAAGATTAATATTTAGTACTGAATGAACTGAAAAATGTATTAAACATGTTTTATGGAATTTAATTAAAGTGTGACAAAAAATGTAAACATTAAACAAAAAAAATTTCTTCAGACATATCCGCCCCTGATTAAAATTAAAATAGCAGCTCAAATGAAATTTTATTTCACCTTATATGTAATTCTTTTCGTATTTTAGAATCACGCAAAATTTAAATAAATTCTTATGAAGAGTTTTAGTTTTGTTCTAAGTAAAGATATAGAATGTTTTGAATTTTACAAATGTTTTAAGGAAAGTCTACAATATGTATTTTTGGTGAAATTTAAGTACACATGTGAATGCTCTAAGGATAGGATGTGATTCACGTCTGTTGAAGTCTACATTTATTATTGCATTTAGATAAATAAATATATTTAACCGTCAGTCATAGCCAAGGGTCATGAAAAACATATTTCCATTACAAAAATGAAAAAAACTTAGCTTAAGCAACAGAAACCAAGTCTCAAGGGTGAATACATTTCGTTTTATCTCGAATATATTGTTGATTTCATTTACAATACCAGTCTTAAGTTACAGGGAAAGACCTTTCGGCTCGTGTTTTGATGCTTGAAACAACTCTCATGTGAAAATATTACTCAATATATAATATGGGGATAAGTGAAATATATGCATAAAGGCTGAATGCGCTATTTACATATAGTTTCTATGTTTGGTGTTGTTGTTTTTTTTGCACTTTAAGTGACACATAAACTTTAAAGCGTCATATCGAGGGCTTGGTGCGAAACAGCTGTACCTCATATTGCATAATGAGGGGTTAATTCAGTTCCGCACCAATCAATCGATTTAGTGACTTTTCAGTTTGACTGGCAGGGGAATAAATCCAGTGCTCTTCCGAAAATTTCATCAGGCACTAGCAGGGATCTGAGAAAAGCCAGCGACCTTCCGTAATGGGTGCGTGAATTACAGAATAATTTGCGAACATATTGTAAGGAATGAAACAGTGTCTCACTAGAAACATTAAGTTAGGGTCGAATTAACTACTCATTTAACATATTTATTGCGGTATGATAAGGTTACTCACACCAGACACAGGATAGAGTTATCAAGTTACGAACTTGTAGTACATAATGAGGGCTGATTTGTGCTTTACACTTGAGGTATAAGGTTATACATGAATAAGCTAAAGAAAAAAAATGTCATTTGATGACATTTAGTATTATAAAACAATGAATTGATAAGGGACATAAGTTCTAGTAACATACTATACAAATAACGAAATGTTATCATTATTTGAGACAAGGACTAAAAGCAGAATGTACTGCAATGGGAGCTTATATGTCTGTCCGTCTGTCTGACTGTATGCCTTACTGCCTACGCACGTTTTGGAACAATCTTTCCGAATAGATAAAGGAAGCTTACAGTTTGGATGCATTTAGATATCTGGTATATGGCATTTATTTGTAAAATAAGCCATTTACATTTTCCTTATTGCTTATCGTTTGACGAAAGTTCACGAAAAGCATATTACTTTTAAAACAGTTATTACTTAAAAAAGTTATACTTTTAGTGCGCTTAACTTTAATAAAAAACGCAACAATTCAAAGTCAGAATCGATATATTTTCTTTAAAACTGTTTTTATTACTTAAAGGGACTCATTTAATTTTTTTGACATGTAGGGACTGGAAATTGTTTTCAATATTAATGTTCCATTTTATGTAGGTCTAGACCAATACATTGTGTGCAAAAATTCAAATCTTTCACCTACTCCGTTTTTCTTGAATGATTATTTTAATTGTGAAATATCTTTTGCATGTCTTCCTGTTTGGATTGGCTCAGTTGATCTATGTTAGAAACTCTAATTTTATGTTAACATTTTAGGCTTTTGGATCTCAGTAGTGTTCCTTTAAGTTGCAAAATGTTACCGTTATAAAGTGGGGGAAATGGCAGTGACGTATCATTGTTGTTGCTAATTGAATAAATATGGTAACCGTCGCGGCTATAATCCTGTTTCTCGAGCCCGCATCATACACTGAAGTTTCTTTAAGGAAACTAACAATGTATTTATTTTGTTAACTGCGTAGTGAATGCACTTCTTAAGAAAGACGTTTTTTTAGCCATTAACTAACTTAAAATGTGTACGAGTCACATGTAATCAGTCTTAAAGCCGTTACAATTTTCTGCTTATTTATTAGATAACCGTTAAGTAAGGGGTTTTGTTTGTTGTTTGGTTTATGGCGCACCAACACAATTTAGGTCATATGGCACCGACAAAGGAAAACTGATTCTGGCTAACCAGGGGTGATAAAAACTTAAAAGTAACACCAATAGTCACAGCCGTCTCACCTGCTTCAGGTAAGAAATGCATTTGCTCCAGTAATTCGAAAAGTATTTAGTCGCCTCTTACGATCGCACATGCTTAAACGGTGACTGCAATTCTGATGCCTCAACCCGAAAAGACAAACCCTCCGTCACAGGGGCTTATATAAAGTAGTAAATTCTTCATTAAGGTATATTAGATCGCAGTGAAGTTAATACAGTCAGTTTGGACAAATGTTGCATTATCTTTCTTACCACTTAATATATTTAGTTCTTTACGTAGTTGATATTCATTAGCAAAAAAAGAAAAGAAAAAAATATTCGTTTACTTAATATACGAACATGTATTACATTCAAACAACTAATTGTTGTCCTAATAGGTTTAAAATAGATACCATTGCAAACCGACTTAGTCCTCCTCTATAAAATCACCCGAGAAAATGTGCTACACTAAAGGATGACATCTCAATCAATCTCAATTCTACACGAGCCTTTTTTCTTCAGCAAAACGAATTTGGTAACAAAGATTCATTTGCGTCGTTTTGGCAAATTTGTTTCTGTAATAGAATTTAAGAGGTGTCCATGGCCTACATTAGTTACCAGTGCCCTCTTCTCTCTCTACATTTGACTTAACATTTAATATAACTCTAAGTTTGTAATTGCATTTCGCAGTGATTTCAACTTGATTCATTAGGACTTTATTAGAGACTTAGAAAAAAACCTACACCAAAGTGTTTAAAGCTGCTGTATATATATCTGCTGCAAAACGTGTTGTTTGAATTTTAAAAAAAATGAATACTTTCAAATTGCTTGTATGAATTAAAAATTGTAGTATATATTTAATTGGAAGCAAATAGCGCATGCATGCTATCATGGCTTAACGGTTAAGAATCTGGATAATGTATGATCCCCCGGTAGCATTAATCAGAACAAAATAACATGAAATTTGCAGACTCGGTTTAACGAGTCTGTACATGAGGGATAATGAAAACGTGAACATCCCTCACACTCCATAGCAACGGCTTTAGCGGTACTCAATTTTCAACGCTAAGATGTGCTGAAATCCATGATCCCTACATATTAAGTAGCATTATAGCTTTACTTTCGGAACAGGTTATTATGTTTAAGTATTAGAGCCATGTGTGTTAAATGATACAGGCGTTTTATAAATATGAATATACGTATATTATGAAATAAGTAAGTGAATATATCATATCGTTCGAAATACACTCCACCGTAAGTAAAATAATTATGCTAAATCACGAGAAACAAGTACAAAGTTACATTTATTATATTCACTCTGTGAAATATATTACGATATTACACGTAAAACAATGAAAAATCGTCTTACTATAAAAGTCAATTAGATGATAATGATTACATATTAACGAGAGTTTAATTAATTTATAGCCACTTAATAAGTCTTGTCTTTTTTGTCAACGGAATATCATGTTTTCTTTGTAATCACACACTTCAGGCTAAGGAGTGTTACTTAGCACACACTCAGAAATGTTCTTGTATGTATTATGTGTATTAAGCACCGGAGATGTCATCTCATCAGAAACCAATAGAAGAAATTCTCATCGCCTTTTGAAAGTATTGGAAGACGAGTTGTTGTGTTTATTTTGCATTCAAAGAAACGTAAAAATGTCATCACAGTCATTGTCATATAATATCAACGTTTTTCTATGATATAATTCATGTAAAAGTATCTTACACTAAAAATTTTGGATATAATTTCTCTTTGTTTCCTTAATAAAAGTAAGACAAGAAACATGGATATGATTTATGTGGGATAAATGGTAACAAAAAACGGAAGAAAATTACCGGAATAGGATGCCATTATTGTGGATTTAAATTTTAGTTTGAACAGCGTTGATAAGGTTTGTAAAAAAAGGTGACATTAGGACTGCTGAGTGTTTTTGCTCTAGGGACATGAACGTTTTGTACTTCACCTGAAGAGTTGTTGTTTTCTTTTTTCAAAAATGAATTGGTAAGAAAACCCATTATGATATAATTTCAAGGAAATAATATAATATATAGTTACTATACTAATCGATTGTTAGGTCAAAGTGTATGAGATCTAAATGTATTAAAATCTTTTTTACTTTTAATATAGATACTTCATCTTATGTAGTCATTGAAACAAAATGCATGTACATCATGACGTCAACGACACATATGAGTACTCTGAAGTTGCTGAAAATTAGTTATAATACTTTAGTTAACCAATTAGTTTAACTTTCAATATTTTGATTATACGTTTTTTATTTACAAAAAGGCTGTCAAAAAGATAGAAAACATATTTTACAATTTGCAAGACATATTTAAAATTAACTTTTTGATTCAATGATTTGATCCGCTAAGACGAATAATTAAAAGTTGACTTCTAGGAAACACAATGAAAGTATCATGTTTTTGTGAAGTTATTTAATTTTTAACTTTTGACCATTTGAAATAATAATAATTATTTTTAATCAAGTGAATAAGAAATAAATATAAAACAACACATTATGATAAAAATCACCTTTATTTGAAATATGTAATCCTAAATCTTAAGAGTTAAATCTAAATCTATAGTCTTACTCATGATAAAGTAAGCATGTTTGCTTTTTACAAATATTAAGCTGAGAGAGTAATAAATTGACAGGTAAACAAGTGTTTCATATGTCAAAATGTAAGATTAAAGTAAGAAATTCACTTCATATAATTATATAAATTGTAACATTATTCAAAAGTTTCATTTTGTAGTATGTATAAAAATACTGATTAGTTATAAATGGTAATAACTTAAAGGATAATAACTTAAAGAATAATAACTTTAAGGATAATAACTTAAAGGATATTAACTTAAAGGATAATAACTTAAAGGATAATAACTTAAATGATAATAACTTAAAGGATAATAACTTAAAGGATAATAACTTAAAGTGGATCGGTCTACAATTGGCTAAAACCTTTTGTTATTTGGTATATAAATAAATGTAAAATCGTAGATGTATTTCACTCTTGCCAACAACATTCATGTATAATTCTTTTGCTTTTTGTTGTTATGCTTTAAACTTAGAATTATCGATGTAATGATAATTTGTATTACATGCCTTCCTTTTTTAAATATATTTACTTTCATGTATTAAGAAACACAACCATTTGCCTCCAGGTTATATTTCATGTTTATGAATATGCCATAACAGCTGTTTTAGGGACAAAGTGCCATTTTATGGTTAACTGTTAATCGATTCGTTCTGTTTTAGTCTTTAACTTTGTGATTAAAAATAAAACCATATGTTGCTTGAATTAAAATCCATGATTTTAAAAAATTGGTATTCGTATGAATGTGCTAAATTTATCTCTTGAATGATGAGTTTCTATCGCATTCGTTTCTGAGAAAAAGCATGATCACGTGAGCAAGAATGTATTCAAATCCACCATCTCGTAAATTCAATTTCAAATGTTGCTTAAGAAAAGTTAACAATCTCAAATTGAATACCTTACGTCATTTGGAGTTTAATGGAGATTTCTGTAATAAATTTAAGTTTTAATTAGCAGTATCAAAACACAGTTCTTGTGTGTACCGTACTTATTGTTAAGAGATGTGTTTCTTAGAATACGATTCACTCGGGAGTTCTTTTTCCGAGAAATTTTACAATTTGTGGTGTTCGTATCTGTTAAAGCTGCATGTCTTCAGATGAGGCAAAATATTTAAAGAACACGTTCAATAGAAATTCATTTAACATGTAAAAAGTAAATTTTAAACATAAATTTCTTATGTCAATTAAGTGGAAAGTCAGATTATTTGTAGAAAACTCATATAACATGTTAAACAAAAAAACTCTTATAATTTAATAACTAAGAAATCATTCAAAGAATGAAATAATTATCCCTACATATAACATTAAGAATATTAATTTTATAAGAAAATTAAATAAAAAGCCATACACTATGTATCCGATCGCTTTTGTATTCAATAAGAAATCAGTCTAAGAATGAAATATTTATCTTAATAACATTGAAACCATACATTTTATATGAAAATCAAAAATGAAAAGTCTTGCAATATTTTTCAGAGAAAGTATTATATAACACCTCAAACATTCACCCATATAACTTACGAAATGAGAGAAATCCTTATAAGACATTGAAATAAAAATCCATATAACATTATAAATACAAATGTCCTCATTGAATCTCTCTTAAATAATATTGAATAGGCAAATTCGATATAACTGTGTATTAGTGAGAACCGCACGTGTGTAAAAATTATTACTCTTGGCATGATAACTCGATGTTAAGCAATGCTATTTATTTCCTAAAATCAATTTTCTTGCGCATTTTCTAGAACATTCATGAACGCGACGACGTCACATTGACTGGTAGATAAATAGAGATATTGTTTTAGTATATATGTTGATATTTGCAATGGTATACTGTTGAGCTTAGTGTATATTTCTATGTAAAAAGTTTTGTTTTTCTTCGTATTTCTTTATACAAATTGTATAAAATTGTTAAACATTTACTTTTTTTTGAAATGGTTATTTACTTGGGATAATTGTCTTTACTATTTTGTCATATCTGTGTAAAAGGGCTTGCAAATGTTAGCTTTATCATGATCCTTTGCCATTATAGAAGTTAAAAGCATGTTGATTTACAAGATAAAATTTGTTCAATGGCGTGAAATTTTGACAAACCACATGTATCATTAAATTTACGAAGTTCAATAGCAGACTTAACATCGCATGTAACTGTATCAATGAACGGTACACTCATCCTGTCAAAAAATTGGGCACGCAATAATTCAATCTGCCTGCCAGAAGGTTAGAACAGAAAGTGGCTACATTAGCAATAAAAGTTGGAGGAAAATTTCAAGCGGAAATTTAATTTGTAAATTCTGCTAATTGAGCGGAAGAATGGAATAGTATTTTTTGCTTTAAAATTGCATTTCTTCCGTGAAAACAGTCTGAATTTAGCAGCAAACCAATTTGTAAGCGAATCTAATTGTAGGAACGAATTAACGCTGTCGAAGTTCTTACACTACTAGCTTGACACTACGTTAGTAATAGTTAGAACAAAGGATTTTCATCTTTAAAACTAAACCAATAAAGCCTCAACGCAGCGTTTGTTAGGAAGTGCATTTTAAAATCATGAACATCATGACATGGGATCATTTACTCACCTTTCTGTGGCAATACAGGCATATAAATGTTGAAATAACTCGGGGGAAAAACCCAGTGCATTTCACACTTTCTATTGTGACTATAGCAGGTATTTTAATGTGATTGTGGCTCCATAATAGTTGACTTAATCTAAGCAAGTTTAATTATTATTTAGGTGATCTTATAAGCGTGTGAATATTTCGAAAATTGTTAGGTTATTGGACGTATTGGCTTAAATTCGGCTGTAAATTGAAATTGAAACTTATGCCATTTGGCGAATGACTGACGTGTATACATGTTTTAATGCTCAAAATGTTCCTTACGCCGAAAACTAACTAAAATTTCATTCGTAGTATCCATGCTTGTAATCAAATATAAAATAAAGTCTGCACAATGAAATCAGCTACAAGAAACTTTAAATATTGATAACGGATTCCAAATCCCTGCCTCAAAAGCATTACTGGTTTCAAGTACTTTCAGTGCTTGAATTTTTTATTGCGGTGTTTACCTACTACTAAATGTGATAGTTAACCTATTTCTCCTACTCATAAAAGATTCATATGACATTTAATATGAAGTTCTTAAAAGTCAGTGTTTGCATACAATTAATTTTTTCACATCCTTTGAACACTATTTTCATATAATATTTCTACAAAATAAATAAGGTGATGAACATTGAGGGGTTTTGATAAAAAGTGAAATTCAAGACTTAAAACATATGTTCTGTGAAAATGAATAAGAAATAATGAAAATTGGCCGTTTCAAGGCATTATTACTTAAATGAATTCATATATCTTGTAAAGAAATCCATAAAGATATGAATTCAAAATAATTTACAATATCGTATTTTTAAGTAAGGTTTCTTTCACTTTTTTCGTTACTTATCTAACCTTAATCTGTTGTTTAAATCGCCAATGGACATGATGTCTTTGATATATGATTCGAACTTAAATTTATCCAAAGCAACTCGCAACTTTGGTCAGAGTGGTTAGATAACGTGTTCGTAAAGTTTAAGATTATAACACTTTTTATCTTATACAATTCAATCTTCCCATAATTCGACTTGTCACTAAAAATCTCTTTAATTTTTTTGGGCGCATTGCAGCACACAAGATATTTGTCATTGTCAAGCTAACAAATATAAAATGAAATTGTGTTTTGGCCACAGAAGCACTTTTCGATCATTGGCATGTTATTGTAAAAAATGGCACTATTTAACAGCAAAGGGCATTAATTATTTTGTGTAAAAGACATTTGACACAACTAGAGAATTACATTAATTTGCAGTCCATTTATTTTGTAATTGAGTTTGTAATTTAGCAGAGAAACACATCTGAATGAACAGGGATATAACAATTATTACATTTACGATAACATCTTGGGTAAGGTTCCTACAATATACGTTAAGTAAGTTATTTCAAGGTTTCTTGCATATGCTTCAGCGTTCAATAAAATGTATAATTGCACATATAAAATTCTTATATAAGCGCAGATGTATTTTAATGAACAATTAATTTCAAATATTCGTCTTAAATTATTCGATTTACGGGTAATCATTAATTTATTTACATTTATATTCAAACAAATATATTATATTCATGATTATTTTTAACTAACAAATTTACGTTCTCGTTAATTTATCTGTTTATTTATCTGTATATATTAATAACTTAATAGCAAAAGCATTTGTTTGACGTCTATGTAGTTTGCCATGACATTTCCAGCTTTGCTTTATATTTAAGTTGATAAATACCAATAGACGAATTTTTCTTCAGCCTATTGAAATTATTGGAGGACGAGCGGTTATATAGACAAAACAATTCCCGTTAGAGTGGCATGTGACGGTCGTACAATATAGCAATGTTTCATGCATCAGCACGCTATTATAGCAAGTGTGTAATATCTGGTATTATAGTCAATTACTAAAGCAAATACTATGGTTATGTATGGAGTATAACAAGAATATATCATCATTTCTGATAAGGATGTAATATAATCCAAAAGTGGAATATGCATTGTTTTTAATTCACATTTTGATACCGATTAGGCATTCATAAAATAGATATTTCGGATTACAAGTGCAAGAAAAGTGCAAAAGGGTTTTTGATTGTCTGTTTTACAAAAGCTATATCAATATTATCAGCTAATGAAAATCGATTGCACACTTTTGGACAAATGTTATATATTTCAAAACACATATTGTGCTTCTGTTCATGATATTCGTGGATTAAACTGGATAATTTACAAAACACAGAAATATACACACGGAATATATATGGTAAGGTAGACTATTGATATATGAAATTCTATTTTGTCATAAAAACATTTACCTCTTTAAGCTATTAATAAAGTTTATTCCAATCAAAATATAAAAAAAGGTTTTGAGAAAACAGAAATAGATATAAACAAAAGTTATATCTATTTCTGTTTTTCCCAAAACATTTTTGGATTGGAATAAACTTTTACAAAGTTCACACATACATTAAGAATTAGAATGATGCATCAGATCCATTAATGTCTTTATATCCTCCGGCCATTCCTTACCATCAGTAAGACAATTTATGACTGATTTATTTCCCATTTCACTGCATTGTCTTCTTCTTTTCCGCCCAGTTCCTCTTTATTTGGTACTAAAAACGGTTTACTTTCATCGGCGTTAGCAAATATATAAGTAATATTATGACATTAGAAAGGTAACCTAATGTAACACTATTTTGCATCAACTGTGCTTGCACAGAAAGGTGATTATTTGTATATTTTTTTCCAATAAAGTCTTGTATTTAAGGTTGTTTTAAATACAATTTATATGAATGAATTATCTTTTATTGCTCGGTTTATTTATTGTTTTCTTTATGTTTTTGGACACGATCAAATCAACTGTTTTAACACATACTCGATTTTGAAGTTAGATTTATACAAATAGTTTAATGAAAATAATACTAATTCAAGTACATATAGGTTAACTATTTAGATATAGTGATAATCACGAAGTTGTTAGATGAAAAAATAGAGAAAAGCTCCGTAAACTCAAAAGCTAATTATAGTAATTATGAAGTGATTTAGACATCGTTATAGATTTATCTTGTAGCTTATCACGTTCATTTAAACAGGTGTTCCAAGTTACACCTCGCCCCGGTTCTCTTTGATAATCTGTCCTACGAACGCAAGATTCCTTCAAACTAATGAGTTTATCTTTCAAAGAGGAGATCAAATATGATTTTGGCTTTTATAAATACAATCATTCCATCAGTATGCTAATTTACATGGTTACAAGATCGTTGACATCTTGTTTAATTCACAATATATAAACTTTGAGGAGAATACACGTGTAACTTGTGTTTATATTTAAACTAAAGCTAAGTTAGGCAATGCAGATGCCTAGAATAATGTATTCATCTATAAGCATGAAAACAAATTGTCGCATTTTATTGATACAATGTACTTTATTTATCAAAACATAGGTTTATCTCTTTGTTATTTGGACCATAACTTCTTAAATAACAGGTGTATTTGCAGTCTAAATGTGAATACCGGTATTATTTCCCAAAGAATAACACGCAAAACATTTTATTAATTCTTGATACATGATTTTTTCTTATTCTTTTACTCAGGAAGATTGCAAGCGATGTTATCTATTTTGCTGCAACCAACATTTGTAAAACATAATGAGCTATTTTTAGATTTCAAACATATGTGGTTTGTCTGTTTATCTATTTGAGTATATCCGAGACATATGTTGCATGTTAGAATTTCATACTCGGCATCTAAAACCCAATGATATATTGTAGTTTAAGGAAATGCTCGTCGTATTATAACACGTGTTTAATTGATTTCATTTCGCGTTTCTGACCAAACACCTTTTGCTGTAGCATTAAGAAATGTGGTATGTAATATAAAGGTTTCATTACAAATATATGAAAACAGTGAATGAAATTGGTGTTTTAACTGTTTTTGTTAGTTTATTTATAACCATAGGTTATCAAATAAAAACAGGTTGATGTAATCGTACTACTTATTATTAACAATTATAAAGATATATCTGATGAACGTGAAGAAAAATAAGATATTTTTACAATATTCCCTGTATAAAATGAAAAACAAACATGATTTAGAACCGAGTTACATGTGTATTTTTAAATTATAATAAGTTACAAAATAGCACTAAATAAAAGATATAGAGAATATTGAATGAGTGTAGAGTCAATATTAAATATATTGAAATAGTTTAATAAAATTATATTCAGCAAACCTCTGACGATCAAAATATTATTTTATTCGACGAGTTTGATACATATTGTAATGAACCTACACGAATATATTAGTCTATTTATCACATACCCAAAATAAAGACTTTTTTAAAGCACGAAAGAATCATTTTTTTTAATGACGCACCTAAAGTGTAATGCTAACTTTTAGCGCGTTTTTACGCTATATTTGTATAACGTTAATGGATCACATCAAAATATATGCACGGCCGTGCAATACAATTTTTAACGGAGTCGCAAAATCGGCACTGGTTTGTGATAGAAATAATAAATAAACTTACAAAATGGCAAAATTATTTTATAATGTCTAATTTTAGTAGCAAAGTATTAACTTAGAAACGTACATTTCTTAAGGCTAAAAGTTAACATGGTTTAACCTTCTATATGCGACTATAACAGTCTCAAAATATGTGTGTTAAATGAATTAAAAGTCATTTGATAGAAACATAAATTCACTGGGCAAAAAGGAAATTTTGATAGAAATATATGCAGTAAAGTTGAAACTAGCAAAATATATGCAGTCAAATGGAAACAAGCAAAAATACATGCAGTACAATTGAAACTAGCGAGGAAAAGTTTGGTCTTGATATGTAAATCATTAGATCATAGCTGTTATAACACCAATTAACTTTGTTCCCTTTGAAGAACTTTTAGTTCTGCTTTTGAATCCTGAATCAATTTATTTATAAGCAAAACATGCTTTTGAAATTAACAGTTTGGCAAATTAAATTTTGATTCAGTTCACCTAAGGATCTGTTATTATGTCTAACTGGTTCTAATTGGTCCCAAAGAAGAACTTTTTTCTCACTTTATGAACAAAAACATTGTGCTGAACGGAAAATCGTTAGATGTTCAAGAAGAAAAATGTTTATTGTTTCGAAATCAACTTTAGGGCGTTTTTTTGTTGTACTCGAAAACAAATTGAAATTAATGTTAAAAAAGTGGTTTGGCAAAGTTTTGTTTATTACGTTAAGTTCACTCTCTGTTTCCAATTGCATGCAAATCACCCTCTTAATATCCCGCAAACAGCTACAAATTTCTGTGCAATTTCTTGTGCAGTAATAACTGGCGTTAAGAAATTATCTCAGCATGTTTTTTAAGCATCCCGAGAAAACACATTTCTCCTTAAGTGTCATCCAATTCAAACTATTAAAACAATGACAATAAAAATACCCGACTCTTTGATTATTTAACTGTGTGCTTAAATTTTGTGCAATTTTGTGCCCGGTAGAAAGATAATCGGAGAAGTATTATGATTAATATTAAAATAATTCTGTTATCATTTATGAAATGTTATTCTCAGAATGTGCGAATCAGTACATTTATTGTTATTTGTCTTGTTTTGATGTTGTTGTTTGCTTGTAATGACACTATCCAATTATAATTATCATTATTTTATAATATTCTAGTACTAAATGAACTGTGCAATCGGTAGAGATTTATGGCTTTGAAATTAATGTTTTATTTTGAATAAACAGACTCATGGTCATAATGAATATCGGTAACTTAATTGAAAAATAAATTAAAATAGTTGATACAACATTTATTCTGTAGCTTCCAATGCTTAATTAACAGTATGAAATATTTCTTTAATTTGTACAATTAGTTATTTACAATGCATTATGTAACCATTTGATAACTTTAATTAAATACTGCTGAAATTGATGACAGTGTATACATTGATTAACTTCGTTACAATATCATATGAACGAGGACAGTAAGTCGATCAGCTTCGTTTTATAATGATATTGCATATCAAATAATTTATCTTTGTATCATAATTTAGAGACTAATTGCGACTACTGGGGAAGGGATAATGTAGAAATGTAATATTCAGATGCTCGTTTATTGGATACATATTCCTTGGGTTTCATATTGTGACGACAGGAAAATTGTTTTTATTTTTGACAATGATACAAAAGAGATAGAGCATCGAATCACTCCGCAGTCTGACTTATACTCGTACAACTCAGATAGCCTCGTGTTTCGATACTCTGCCGATTACTTGTTTGTACATCCAACACTTGGTAATAATTTTGTTACACATATTATTTAATTAGCTCAGTTATGGTGAAAGCACCTTTTATATCATATTTTTTCATTAGTATAATATCAATGTCTGGGTAACAAAGATCGGAATCAACCACCTGATGTCTGAAAAGCTGATGAGACACTTTATTGCCTTGAAAGTGTCGACAAACAATTAGACAAATACCCTAAGAATTATTTTAATAATTTGTATCTATTTTGATACCGATTATAATTGTGTACAAGGTCAATTTACGGCCTGGCTTGTTCTATTTCATACTATTTAGTGTAACAAATAATTCAGGAAAGAGAGGCAACGATTACACAAATAAAAGTATACTTAATTCAATACAGATTTATGTTTGGCATTATCTTAATAAAAGCATATTTCCAGTAATTCTTTGTACAGGGAAGGACTTTGACAGTTTTACAATCATTTGTTCATAATACATGCAAAGGAGTTTTCAACAATATGTGTCCATGTAGATGTAAAATATACAAGTTTATCAGAGTTTCTTATTTTAGATAACATGTAAATTTTTCGACAAAATATTACTTATTCTTGTTCTTTAAAATTTCAGTTTTCAATTTCTAAAGAGTAGGCAATCGGTAAAAATATCATGGTTTAATCATTTATTGATAAAATATATAGCATTTTTGAAAGACGAATGAAAATTGAATTCATTTACAAAAAATTCATCGTACATTTTGTATATTATCTAATACAAAAATGTATAAACATGTGTTTACACAAGTGGAAACTATTCATGATATCTGTTGTCTCAATATATAATGAAAATCACTGTAGACTGTCTTGCAAACGTATTATTATTTCAGTTAGTAACCTGTCTTGCGAATAGAAGCATTTGTTACTTCCGATCACGATACCTTACTTGGAAGTATATTTAACTTGAACCTTGCTTGCAGTAACAGGAAGTAGACTTGTTTATTTACTGTGATTTGTGGAATATCATTTTATCTCAAAGTAGTATCATTGTCATTTTCATTTAACGTTGTCGTGTAAAAAGTAACAAAAAACAAACATTACAATTGTCAAAATTGATTCTGATTTATAATGTTGACTTTAACTGGATGCACATTTCTGTAGATTATTTAAAATATGTAAACGTTTCGTGAAGAAAAATAAATCTGAAAGTTTCCCAGAAAAAATATGGCATTGTTCTAAATCCCATGAGAATATTTGTCATGTCGTATCGAAATCATTCATTCGTGTAATTCTAGAATCCTTTGTTGTCAATATCAAATGCACAATTAGTGTCAATCATTTCTTATGTGACTTCTAGATATTAATCTTCCAAGATATTTATTCCTTCGTGCGTTTGCACTCATGTTGTCAAAAAAAGTTGATATAAAAACCTGTTTAAATAAGGTGCAGGTAAAATGCTGATTTAATATGAACATTGAAAATAACAATTTATTTTAGATTTAAATGTCCTTATACATAGATTCAGAACAGAAATTGATAAAGTGTTATTCTGATATTATTGTAATGTTATAAATATTTATAAATTCATAGATTACTGTTTAAAACAACTCTATGCTTGTAAATCTTTTTATAATTCAATAACTTAAATATTAATACATGTACAAACTTAAGAACGAGAGATTTGCTGTTATTGATTTTTGTGTCGCCTCTACGGAGTAGTGGCGACATATAGGGATCACTTCTCCGTCGTCTGTCTGTCCGTCTGTCTGTCTGTCTGTCTGTCCGTCTGTCCGTCCGTCCGTCACAAAACTTGTCCGGACTACCCCTCATAAACTACTGGTGCAATTTCATCCAAACTTAACAGAATGATCAGTATCAAGTCTAGTTGTGCATATTGTCAACATTTTCCGGTTCAATGATTTTTGTCAGAGTTATGGCCCTTTAATAATTTTTAATTTTAAAGTTTGTCCGGACTACTTCTCTTATACCACTAATGCAATTTCAATGAAACTTTACAGGATTGATCTGTAGCTCAAGTCCTTGCGCATATTGCAAGGGTTTTCCGGTTGAATGATTTTTGCCGAGTTATGGCCCTTTGATAAAAAGGTGTTTTTTCTGTGTGTTGCCAGATACACAATAGCTTGTCCGGACTACTCCTCATAAACTACTTGGTGCAATTTCATCCAAACTTTACAGGAATGATCAGTACCAAGTCTAGTTGTGCATATTGTCAGCATTTTTCCGGTTCAAATGATTTTTGTCAGAGTTATGGCCCTTTAGTATTTTTTTTATTTTTAAAGCTTGTCCGGACTAGTTCTCTTATACCACTTATGCAATTTCAATGAAACTTTACAGGATTGATCTGAAGCTCAAGTCCTTGCGCATATTGCACGGGTTTTCTTGTTGAATGATTTTTGGCTGAGTTATGGCCCTTTGATAAAAAGGTTTTTTTTTCTGTGTGTTGCCAGATACGCAAAAGCTTGTCCAGACTAATGTTATAAATATTTATAAATTCATAGATGACAGTTTAAAACAACTCTATGCTTGGAAATCTTTTTTTATAATTCAATAACTTAAATATTAATACATGTACTAACTTAAGAACGAAAGATTTGCTGTTATTGATTTTTTAACATTTGATTTGATTCTATGCTGGCCCTATATAGGTTTAAAATGTTCAATTAAACTTTTCATTTTTACATGTAGTTAATATCTACATTTCAGGCATTTTTACGACTTTTGCTTTCGATTTTGTTATCTTATTAAACAAATTAATTTAAAGCTGATAACGGCAACTTAGCTAGTATAACATTTTTACAATTGCACTTTAATTATTGGCTACATATTTACAAGGATACTGGGCATCGTCCTAGATCAATGACAGTATATGCAGCTTGAACCGTAGATGAGGGTATGTGATTAACACCAAAGTGATCTCAATATGCTTGACGTAAATTGTAATTTGTAACGTGTTCCCAATCAACATATCTTATTATTTGGTATACCAAGTTTTGTACGAGTATGTGCTTACTCCTTTTCTATGGTCATAAAACACGATGTTCCACCGTATTGGGAGTATCGGAATACAAGTTTTATTACATAGGAAAACCAAACGCCGTTTCTGTCATAATAACTTTAAACACCGTTCGTTGTTGTACACCATTGTAGTCATGCAATGGCAAACACCTACAATATATTGATCATACATGTTTATTTACAGTTTTTATTATATCGACAAAGAAATTTTCGTTTTAATTGGATACTATAGATGGATTTAGTGAAGAAATGTGAAAGAGATATTTAGGACTGATCTGTTGTTTGAAACCAACTTAGTGATTGTGTTTAAAGACGTCAATTGTTAATGTGACAAATGTGAAAGATATATACTCATCATCTTTATAAATTCTTTAGACAAACTGTGGATTAATGTTAAGGGGTAAAGTTCTTTTACATTGTTTATGTAGCATATGAAATTCAAACATTTAAATCGAAATATTTTACAAGCTCAGCCATTTTCGTAGGTGATCTTTATCAAACATGTTAATTTTACGATTTCTACCAAAAATAATTTGAAAAATATACAATATTATACACATCAGTTTCATAAATTATGAATTAAATCGTTGTATAAGAATGATTTTCTAAATGATCTGAAACGACTTACGTAGCATTTCGTAGCAATGTTCAAATTAATTAAGTATATATGAAATAAGATTGTCAATATGATTATTGCAACATTTATTTATTAATAGTAATATATATTTCGATTAATACATTCCCATCGGATTGTTGTTACTGTAAATTATTATATTTGGTTATGCACATATCATAACAATCTTATTCACATATAAGGTAGGCAAACAATACTCGTACATTTACATCAATATTTTTCTCAGTTACGTCATAAATATGCTATAAAATATTCCAATTCAATTCGATAATAAAGTCAACGTTTAAGATTAAAAACATGATCGAATTAGACTAAGTTGAAAACTGAAATCTAGTTCATTCATTTATTTCGTAAATAAATCTTTATATATATTTCAGTAAGGAAATAATATTTAAAATTTGTTGTTAACACGACTTTTATTATTTTAGGGAGGGTAGTAACAACATTACCAAAATAACAGCCTTCATCAGTATTTAATTAACTTACTAATATCAGATAAGTAAGTCATGTAAAAATCGAATGTAATAACATAGCCAACTCAATCAGATGCATATCCATTCAATAACACATCTATTGTGACATCAGTTACTATAACAATTACAATAACCCTTTCATAACTGAAAAAAAAACACTTGCAGTAATTAGTGAAATACTATTAGATAAATACTAACTGGTGTATATCATTTACGTCTTTTTTGTCCTCTCTTCTGAACAACAACAACTACATAAAACATTGACAATGTTAACCAATATTGAATTGTCTGACCTGAAGAACGTATATACAAAAATGGAAACATTTGCTTAAGGGTCTGTATGCAATTTCGTCGCATAAGCTACTGAAGGTATTCATCTGAAAATTCATACGGTTCTTCACGATTAAAATATTAAATTACTTTCCCTCAAATCCATAACTCTACCATGATTATTAACTGTTAATAATATTGAATCAGTTTTAAAGAAAATCAAATGTTTTTTTTTTATAAACTTGTCAATAAAGAATTATAGTACGTATATGGTCTATTTTTAAAATTTCAATATAAACTATATACGCCATTTAATTTCGTATATTAAACATACCATTCAAACAGTGTTTAGACAACCATATGCTTGCTTTTTCTTTAATATTATCTAGTAATCTGCAGTTCATTCATCGGTGATTTTTTGACAATCTGCACATAAATTTCCTGACCGGTGATCAGTGTTTATTTGACATATCAGACTTGAAGACTTAATAATGTTTGCTGGGAGATATTAGATTCCCTTCAGATACGAGTAAATTTGCTCTTGCACAGAACTATGTATTCAGCGCAAACAAATGCTTTTGTTTACGTTAGTTGATCTGTTACTTTATCATACTCTAAAACAGTCATTTTATTGTCTACCACCCTGTACTGGTAATCAATACTGGGCGTGATTTGTTTATACTGTCTTGATAGGATGAATTTGCATTTCCCTTTTCGGTAACTACGTTAAATGTTAGAAAACTTACATGAATCTTTAATGCCAAACAAAAGAATATCGTTTTTTGTCTTTTGGTTTTAAAAACTTAGCTGATAACTTTCAGGAAAATTTAAAAGTTCTTCTCTATTGATTAAATTGTAAATTGGCCAATACCATGTTTCCTGTGTCTGGTGTTTGGTGTTTTGTTAATGGGCTATCCTAAATGCTCATTATTTCATGTAAGGATAAAATTATAATTCATGGAATAAAATTTCCTGTTGCAAATAATATCTTGTATCTTAAAATTGCTTGCAAAACACAACATGATCGTGACTCTGCAAAACTCGTGTCTCTTCTTTATGAGCAATTGTGCTTAAGCATCTAAAACCATAAATAAATTTTATTACGGTATGGCTGCATGAATTGTTGAGAACAACGATTTTAGTTCAAGAATTAGATTACAGCAAGAATCATTTTGATTTGTGAAGCAGTTTGCATACTAACTATCTAAACTATAACACGGAACAAATTTAAACTGATTAATTCTGACAAACTGAAATTTGGGTCACAAATAAAATCAGTCCCCTTTTTAAGTGGTGAAATTTCGATTTTATTCCCCGAGACACCGTTTACAGGCACATAAATATCAATGATACTTTAAAATAACCTAAGTGCGACGGCCATTTCTTTCCTAAAATATAGACAAAAAATAACAATCAATATATGTTGTAACCTTTCTCTTGGCAAGCTTTTACAACAACAATTTCCCCAACTTCCAAAAATGTCACATTTTACATAATTTCAGAAAATATTAACAATTGCCAGTTTTTACTTATTCAGCCATTTCTTCGAAATAACTTTCATTACCACTAGTTAGTGAACATTTAAACGATTTCAAGTGAGATGAAAATTTTGCAGTTTATACAAATAGAAAACATTCATTGAATTTAATAGGTTTAGTAACATTATTTGTTAACCAAACGAATGGGATATTGCCCTTTTCTTAATCCTTTCACTGAAATAGGGACGGCATATGCCATCCCTATTATTTCGGTGCACTTGCCATATGGACGGCTTTTGCCGTTTCTATGATAAATATAATAATAATAATAATAATAATAATAAAAATAATAAATATAGATAATTATACCATCGACAATGATTATTATTATTCTAGCAGCTTTGGAAACATGTATAATTATTATAATACTTATAACAATTATCCTTATATTAATTAATAATATAATAATTTCTTAGAAAACCTTCTGGCAAATAAGTGATCAATAAATAAATAACCCTCTGGCAGCGAAAGGGTTAATTGAAAATGTTGTTTAGTGCAAGATATGTAGGTTACCTCTTATACCAATACAACTGATACTTTATGAATTTAGCTACCGGTGCAAAAGATCATGACGTCTTTAAGACCACTACCAGAGATTGTGACCTCATAAAATATTGCTTTTGTAATGATTGTTTTGGTCCCATTGATGATTGATGAACATTTACTTTTTAAGAAATCTTTTTTTGATTTCCGTTATGTGCTTCTCGGAGTGGTGATGTATGTATATTATTGAAATTTTCTTATTTACAATACTTAACTAGTATGTTAATAATTCTTAAATATTGTTTTAATAATTAACTAGTATTTTCTATAACGTTAGTTAAATGCATTTTTAGCTCGACTATTCGTAGAATAATCGAGCTAATGCAGTCACCCATTTGTCGGCGTCGGCGTCGGCGTCCCTGTGGTTAAGTTTTTGTATGTAAGCTGGTATCTCCATAACTACTGAAGGGAATGGATTGAAACTTCACACACTTGTTCTCTGTGATTATCTAAGATGATTGGCACAAGTCCCATAACTCTGATTTGCTTTTTTACATAATTATGCCCCTTTTTCGACTTAGAAATTCTTGGTTAAGTTTTTGTATGTAAGCTGGTGTCTCCATAACTACTGAAGGGAATGGATTGAAACTTCACACACTTGTTCTCTGTGATTATCTAAGATGATTGGCACAAGTCCCATAACTCTGATTTGCTTTTTTACATAATTATGCCCCTTTTTCGACTTAGAAATTCTTGGTTAAGTTTTTGTATGTAAGCTGGTATCTCCATAACTACTGAAGGGAATGGATTGAAACTTCACACACTTGTTCTCTGTGATTATCTAAGATGATTGGCACAAGTCCCATAACTCTGATTTGCTTTTTTACATAATTATGCCCCTTTTTCGACTTAGAAATTCTTGGTTAAGTTTTTGTATGTAAGCTGGTATCTCCATAACTACTGAAGGGAATGGATTGAAACTTCACACACTTGTTCTCTGTGATTATCTAAGATGATTGGCACAAGTCCCATAACTCTGATTTGCTTTTTTACATAATTATGCCCCTTTTTCGACTTAGAAATTCTTGGTTAAGTTTTTGTGTGTAAGCTGGTATCTCCATAACTACTGAAGGGAATGGATTGAAACTTCACACACTTGTTCTCTGTGATTATCTTAGATGATTGGCACAAGTCCCATAACTCTGATTTGCTTTTTTACATAATTATGCCCCTTTTTCGACTTAGAAATTCTTGGTTAAGTTTTTGTGTGTAAGCTGGTATCTCCATAACTACTGAAGGGAATGGATTGAAACTTCACACACTTGTTCTCTGTGATTATCTAAGATGATTGGCACAAGTCCCATAACTCTGATTTGCTTTTTTACATAAAAATGCCCCTTTTTCGACTTAAAAATTCTTGGTTAAGTTTTTGTATGTAAGCTGGTATCTCCATAACTACTGAAGGGAATGGATTGAAACTTCACACACTTGTTCTCTGTGATTATCTAAGATGATTGGCACAAGTCCCATAACTCTGATTTGCTTTTTTACATAATTATGCCCCTTGTTCGACTTAGAAATTCTTGGTTAAGTTTTTGCGTATAAGCTGGTATCTCCATAACTACTGAAGGGAATGGATTGAAACTTCACACACTTGTTCTCTGTGATTATCTAAGATGATTGGCACAAGTCCCATAACTCTGATATACTTTTTCGCATAATTATTCCCCTTTTTCGATTCATAAATTCGTGGTTAAGTTTTTGTGTGTAAGCTGGTATCTCCATAACTCCTGAAGGGAATGGATTGAAACTTCACAGACTTGTTCTCTGTGATTGTATTGAAACTTGAAGGGTTTGTACCTTTTCGTACAATTTTATGTATTCATATAGGTAAGCATTATTATACTCAATGAAACACCCTTGTGACAAATTTTGGAATAGTCGAGCGTTACTGTCCTCCGACAGTTCTTGTTACAATAATATGTTTAGTATGTTTTACATAAAAAGGCAGATATAATGTTATAAATTGGTTTTACACTCAAATACAAACATTATATTAAAAGTAAATCTTATGTAAAAAAAGTTCAGACTTCTTTTCATATCGTCATCTGTTCCTGCTATTTTTTTCTAATTTAGTTTTCACATTCGTGTTATCATATAATGAAGTTATTACAATCCTCAATACGCAAATTAATTTCTTATCAATAAAATGAATTATTTTTAAAAAAGCCATTACAGATATAGTATTAAATAAATGAATTTCAATTCAAATGAATGTAACAATATTAATATTACCTGATGGTGGTGATATGGGTTTACCTTATCATAATATTTATCATCGACAATTTACATAACATATTAGGAATTAATGTAGCTTTTCTAATAGTGTAATGTCTATGTCACGTTGATATATAATTTATTTCAATAATTACTTTATTTTTCAAATACTTTTATAGAGTGCGATAATGGTATTAATGATTTGTCAATAAAATATGAATTGCGGTATAGCCAATTAACAATTTGGCAGCATCATTCAAACATTTTGCATCTATTAAAATGTAATGTATGATTTTATAGATCAGTTGTTATAAGCAATCATTCTAAGCATCACCGTAAGATAAATTGTATAGCTTGACACAATGCATACATAATGGTAATGAAAAATGCATTGATATTTCAATATAAAGAATATTTTTCTTCCATTCATCTGCATTTGCAATGATATTCATTGATAATTGTTTTAAAATTGATTTGTTCCAACTTTTATCAAAACATTGCATCATATTTATTACATCATTTAGAACCTTATTAAATGTAAATCATTAACTTAATGTGGTTCCACCATGCAATATTGCAATATAAATCGATATTCGATTAAATCTAAAAATTAAGCCTCGTTTTTTATGTTTGAGATCTAAACTTTGATGCAATCCATATTTTAATAGAGGATACTCTGCCCGATGTCGTTTAAACACACGTTTTTGTAGAGTTACCTCGCATTTCGAGTCATTTTACTTTACAATTCTTTACCATCATGCATCTTAACGCTGCGATTTAATGTCGTCTGCGATTAACTGTTTTTCATGTAAATAAAGTTTTGAAATGTTATGAAGACAAATATGAACACTCCATAAACTAACACAAGAAAAAAACACACGCAGAAAGCGATATTATGTAGAATAATGACGTACATTTGAGAATACTGTCTCTATTTGACTCGAACACAGCTGCAAAAACTATATTAAACTTTACTAGCCGAGGCTAATATAGGTTTTTACAACTGTGTACACTTCCAATGAATTTATCATTGTTCTCAACCAAACAAATAACATCCTATTATTCATAGAAAAAGTACTAGTATATCAATATATTATCTGAAAATTCTTTCGTATCTTTAACGCACTGCATTATAAACACTGGATTATAGTGAATTTCCTTGAAATCATTTGGTAACAACTAAACTGAAGCTGTTTTGATCATTTGTTAATGATACAACTTTTGAAAGCATGTACCTTGACGATGAAATATCATTACGTGCAATCATATTGAAATGTACCTCATTTAGTATTTAAGGCTATGAAGTTATAATTAATTATATGGAAAATGTGTTCAAATACCGTGCATGTTATTCGTCAATCGTTATATTTAATAATGCATTTTTACATTTTAAATTAAATGAAGGCTAACATGCTTCTGAAAGAGGTTTTATGAATTTTATTTTAGCTGTTTAAATGTGCATTATCATTGTTTTTCAGTTAGTTGAAATATTTTCATTTGAAAGTATTGGTTCAAGTGTTTATAACATGGCCGATCTAATGATATTTCTTTACAACACAAATAATTTAGATTAAAGGTAAAGTTTATCAAGCCTTCGATGTATGTTGACAAGATTATTGTTACTTCTGTGAAAACCAAATTTTAGCAAACCCACAGTCAATGCTTTAGTTGAAAGGTTTAACACTTCGCAAGTCCAGATTGAATTTAACAATTGGGGTCTATTTCGTATATTATAAATGAGTACAATTTTAATTTTTTATGGTAAAAAGGACATTATCAAATTAGAACATAAGATGAAATTTCTTTCAGTGATTTATGATCTCGTGCCAATTTGGAAAGTGCATGTTACTTTTAAAATTAGAAATAATAATTAACAGATACATTATTGACACGTTTTCCCTTCATAGGAATTAAATTTATTTACTCATCGTGTTGCACGCACGATAAGGCAACATGGGACCGTGAACATGATGTGTAGATTATATTTATAAATACCTTTCATTTCATGCGACAAATTTACATGATATAATATAACTGTAAAGATTGTTTTGTTCAATGGAATTAAATGATGATGTCCGGTTAACAAAGTTAGTTATAACGTTATTTAATCACGCAATTACCAATTATACGGGATAGTATGTAAATTGTAAACGAAGTAAAAGGACAAGATGCTAATATACAGTAACAATAGCAAATTTAATTTGGAACCAGTTCTTTGAGGGTAGTTTGTGCATATTATTGTGCATTATTGTGTACGGATAATGTGATGGATTATTGTGTAATTATAGCGTTGTTTGTTGCTACGTTGAAAAAAATGGTAATTATAACATTGTTCATACTGATAATTCTTACACTAATGACAACATTAAAACATCTAAAGTACAATTAAATACAAACAAAAATAAACCATAGTTGTATGCATAAATATTTGCACTCATCTTTAGATTGCTAAATTAATTTTAAGTGTTTAAGTGGTTTTTAAAAGATTCGTTTGATAAAGATAAAGATTATGGGTTTAATGAAAAACCATCAACAAACTACACAAATGGGTTTCAGTTGCTACTTGACGTATTTAAATTATAACTACTGGTAATATAAATGTGAAAAGATGATTTAAGATAAAATGTTTTAACAAATCAAAATACCCTTAGGCAAAGATGTAAATTTAAATATCTCACATTCAGAGAAACAAACCAGTTACATATCACAGTTAATAAATCATTTGCATATATATATATGTCGATTTCTCTGCGGTACTCTTAACATATAACTAGGTTTATTATAGGTCATATTTTATAGGTGGTATATTGTAAGTAATATATTATAATTCGTATAGTATAGGTCTATATTGTAGGAATTTATGAACCTTTCATTCGATTTTCGGAATCCAAAAACAAACATTTCTAATATTGCTTATTTTAACATTTTTATCTAACAGTATGTTAAATAAAGCATTGCTAAAATATTAAATCGTCGTTTAAAATAGTAAAGTCAAGTTGTTTTGACGTTATTCCTGACTATCCTAATTTATTACTTTTGAAAGAATTTATAAACAACTTTGAGGTATCAATATCTGGAAATGAATAAGTATGTTCAACAAAAATCATGATGATAATATACGAATACTATAGTAGACACATTAAAATACTATTGATACCATAAATCATCCAAATTTATATTGGCCTCATGATTTACTTATTCATCCTGCACGTCACGTTAAATTTACATCAAAACAAAAATGTTTGACTATATATATGTTTAGCAATCAAACAGTTATAGTTACATATGATTTTGCTCGAAAAAATTCCTACAACATGAAGAAAACAGTCTTTGTTAACTTGAACTATGTCTGTTTCCATCCCATTAAGGAAAACATAATGTTAATGTTAAAAAGTGCGCCGTTCAATCTTAAAGTAATAACAATGACAAATGGCAATAAAAATGCTGTCTTAAGGACCATGAAACACAAATTTCATTGTTTCAGAAATTCGCTTTTTCCACTTAAAATGATTAAATGTTGTTGTCAGGCTTTTACAGTATGACTTTGAATGTCTTTTTTTATAAAACACATTATTTCACACGGGTTTGCAACATAAAATGATTAACTGCAATAAAAGCGATTTTCTGAACTGCGTTACAAAACCTTATTCTCTCTCCTGTTAATTTAAAGCTTAGCATACATTTTGATTAAAGTGAAACAAGTTGAAGCTAATGTAACTGTAGAAAAAAATAGCATGCATAATGTTGAAATTTTTTCACATATTAACATTGTTTTTTTTAT
This sequence comes from Ruditapes philippinarum, assembly GCF_026571515.1. NCBI lineage: Eukaryota > Metazoa > Mollusca > Bivalvia > Venerida > Veneridae > Ruditapes > Ruditapes philippinarum. Next base: position 72,694 of record NW_026860204.1, read on the forward strand.
TCTTTTGAGGTCATTATTTTTTACTTTAAGGCAGAAATAGACCTCTCTTGTAGGATATTATAACCATTTATTATGCTAATAAGATTATGAAATTGCTATGATATTATATCTAAAGTTCAGATCTGAGACGATTATGATTTAAATTATTCAAGAGATGCATATCACACGATATATGTGACATTTCAAACAATACCTGCTATTGGCGAAAGCTGACTATGACCAAAGGTATTCATTGCACCGTGCCGTATATCAATAATTCACAAAGTATAACAATAACCAGGTTCCATTCATTTCCAATACTATAAAATAATGCATCCTCATGGAGTACCTGTAAGGTATATATCAGGTTAATGAATAGCAGTATCTCTAATATCGCACTTTCTCATTTAACAAATCTACAGGATTGATCAAGGATTGATCACAGTAAGTCATTTATAATTCATGAAAAACCATTACCCATAATCAAATAAAATCAAATGGAATACAAACTCGGCCAGCATTTTGCTTATTATAATAATATCAATTTATACAACTAGCAATAGCTGTACAACACCTCATGAAGCAAATGCATCACCTCTTTAGAAAACATATGATGTATATAAACAAAAATGTACATTTATTTAAATGATAGTTTTCCTCACCTCAATTACTTTCTAATATTGCATTACTCAATATATTGAAAAAAACTTATTTACAAATGTAACTGTTAGATGAAATTATGAATATTAACTTAAATTTATCATATTGTATAGACTGTTCACAGGTGTTTGCACAGTGCAGTAAATTAATGAAAAATTGTTGTTATTGTTTTTTGTTTGTTCATTTGGAAATTTCGGAAACTTGATACTAGAATGATATTTATCATGGTGATGATGATGTTAAAAAAACAATAAATAAATAAATAAATAAATAATAATAATAATCAAAATAAGAGCAATAATAATAAAAATGAGAATAATAATAACAGTAATAAAGCATAAACATCATACTTATGCTATTTAATTAAATAAGGTGGAAAACAATCATAATATACTTTCACAGTGAAACATGATGCTTTCAAACTTGTGTTTCATAGTCGTTATTGATTTCAATAAAATTCTCCTTTTTTATATCAGGTATTATGTATATATTGTCAGTATAATTGTAATAGTTACAAGTAATTTTTTTGTTATTCAAATTTATAACTAATTTTTTTTTTGCATTATCATCAACAAATTGAAATTGACTCCTGCTAAGATAAAAAGATACACAATGTTTTGATAATTTCGTGACAAGAACGCATTATTATTGAGGGAAATACATTTTTGTTTTCATTAAATGTGTGTGAAAGTTAGACAAAGTGTTTTGTCTCTGTATTAGATTAAAACTTTTTTATTGCTATTAAGAAGAGTTTTTTTTTAATTACAGCATTATCTGAATGTTAAGAATATTGGAACGAGAAACAATTAATAAGAATATTGGAATGATAAACAGATAATAAGAATATTGGAATGATAAACAGATAATAAGAAAATTGGAACGATAAACAAATAATTAAAAAAAATGAAACGAAAAACAAATGTGCTTCCGTCATCATTTTGCTTTTCTAAGTATTTGGAATGCTAAAAGATTTTTAAAACAGATAAAAGATCACGGTACTCTCTTTACCTGAAAAGGTTGTAATCATGTTTGACTGAAAGTAGTACAAGTGAATTGAAAATGAAAACTCTTGATTAAAAGGACAAATCATGTGTAATTCAAATATACATTTGCTGGTGGTTATTTTGAGCAGTTTCATATATTTCATTGGACATGTAGTTGGTATTGAGGTAAATATTGCTGCTATTCTACCAGAAGATGATCGAAGACTCTTTTCAATGAAGCATGCTGCGCCTGCAATTGAATATGCAATTGAACATTTGAAGAATAATACGGATCTTTTGAACGGTCATACCTTTAAAGTAAGATATGGTGATACGAACTGCTCACCGGCAAAGGGAATGAACGAGGCTTACGAGTTCTTTATAAAGAAACAAGTGGATGTTTTTCTTGGTCCTGTATGTGATTTTGTCCTTGCCCCAGTAGCACGACAAACTATGTTTTGGAACATCCCATTGCTGTCAGTGGGGGCCTTTGCTAAACAGTTTAATGATGATCGCCTGGATGAGTTTAGAATGCTATCTCGTGTAGGGCCAGTGAATTTTAACTCAATGTCAAATGCATACTTAGATATGGTGAAATATTTTAACTGGAATAAATTCAAGATAATTTTTGAGGAAGCGGGCCAAGCTGAATACATGGAAGGTATGTGCTACCTTGCCGCCAGTGCACTTCATTTTGAATCCCAATCATCGAAACATAACATGACCCAAGATCATTTCAAATTGGAAGGTCATTTTGTAATAGAGGATATTCTAAGATTAGAAGTTGGGCTTAATTACGGAGGTGAGTCATTCTTTGTTATGTTGAATCTTGCCTTATTGCTTGAAGTAATGGACATTTTGATGTCATCTATTGTTTCTTGTGGCTTTCATACGTTTCATATAAATATGTTTTTAATCTTTGTTACATTTTTTCGATTTCATAAACCCTTACCCTATTTGAATCAAATGTGATTGAACATTGTAACCAGTAAAAGTCAAGCCAGTCAGCCTGCAAATTTAAACCCGTTTAGCCAGGCTAAAAGCTGTTTGAAGCTCGTTTTGTTATTTTGATATTTGGTATTCAATTAAATGAACTGTTCCAGTTTCAAAGCAAACCCAATCTTTTACACAATTCTTCAGGTTAAGGTTTAATCAATTATAAAAATAAGATGATCGCCACCTTAGTACAGTAACTGGTTATCTCCTATTTAAATATATAAAGAGTTAACACGTTACTGCACTAAGATGGTGAAGGAAAGTTTGTCCTTATACGACTTTATCAACGATTAGTACTTATGAGGTATTTTGTTATTAGTAATTAAGCCGTATTTATAGTTTAGTCTGACAATATGATACTTAAGTGTGAAAGAGATCTCATTATTAAAAGGGCATTTGATTGCTCTGAATCAGTATGTATCTACATGTTAGATTGGGGTTAGGAATCAATAATGCGTTTTATACTGAGAATTATTTTCGCTCGCATTTCTTAAGTAAATTGCTGTTGTGACTCGAGAATGTTCTACAAAAGTACAATGTCTACTTCCTATTAACAGAAGCTACGATGACTTTCTATGAAAATGTATTATTGTCAAGTACTTTTTAAAATATTATTTTTTTTTATTAACTTCCTAGCCTATATTTTTTCAGGCATGTAAAAATTAGGTTAATATTATTGTTACTTGATGTTTAACAGAAGTGTTTATAGTTTATTGCATGTCCTTTTATTTATGGATATGGCGATATTTACATGTTAACTTACTAGGAGCAAGAAGTATCGATTTAGATATTAAAATGCATGATCGTTACATTCGCTTGTTTTAGTCATGAAGTAATCTGATTTCCTTTTAAATCATCTTTTTGGAAAGTTTAATATTTGCAACATCATAGCCAACATCAAGTATCGTCCTTCATACAAGGTATATCCGTGAAATATGCACATGTACGGTCTTTTTGTTGGTATCATAAGAGTAATTGCTTTATTTGGATGTAATGGATGTAATTTTTTTGAAAATTATCAAATTTTAACAAAATTAATTGTTTAATTTGATCTATTACATGATACATGTATTGATTTCATTTATCTTTCACACGTAACTGTTGATAAAGAGGATTGATATCACACCAAGTATCAGACAAAATAGAAAAGTGTGAAGTGGTCAAGAACCTGCGAACCATTCAGGTATTGACAATATGATTTTTTTTACAAATTGTTTGAGTTCGACTGTGTTTCAAAACAACGGAAACGGACACAACGGCTTGTCCCTGACTGGCTCCAAACCCACGTGGCAGGCTGTCATTAGATTACTTGGTCATGCCGCTACACTAATCTTAAATATGACTGACACATCATACGTTAAAACGTGACAAAACGTTAATTGACCCAATAACTTACATATAATTCGTCAAAATGACAGTACTGTTACTTACATATCACTGTATTACCTTTTTGAAATTGTTTTTTAATAAATGTTTGATCAGAATTCAACATGGCAAAATCAGAATATCTTACATGAAATGTATGTTATATTGCCCTATTCAGCAGAACAAATATTATATTTTATATCATGTTTAGTTTGAATATTTCCCTGTACCTAGACACTGACCATATTCGCCTAATTGAATTGCGATACACTTTGCTGCTATAAACATCAGTCAATAAAGTAATTTTATTATCTTGAAACATTTGGGTGCAATGAATATCCATCTATTAGGTAATTCCATTTTCCATCCATCTTTTATGGCCTCATTTATCAGAATCTCACATTTGTAGCGACAGAAATCTATAAATTAACGGTATGATGTCCACGTAATGAGGTATGCTTTAATATCTATACTACTGTACTTATATGCTATGCAATCTCATATTTATCACCAGTAATGTTGAAAAGTCTGACATGATAAGATTAAAACAGGTATAATTGTGAAAGAATGTTACAGGATTTTATAACTTTATATCCATACTTTCACCTACATTTTTTTACAGGATCAACATTATTTAATTGATATATTTTTTTACTTAGACAGATCGTTACCATTGTCTTATTTTCAGCAAGAATTTGTGCTGAAATAGTGTTTTTATTTTCTCTAAAAATACCTGTTTTGGAATCAATATCATTAATCTTAAAAACATGCCAAAGCTATGAACACCTGCCCTGATATATTATATCAGGCTGGGGAGAATTATCGTCTGCTAAAAATGTCGTCTTCTTACTTAAAATAAATAGCCAGTTTTTTTTCAAAATTAATAGTATTTCACAAGAAGCTGAGAAACAGGTGTGGATTGGTTTCATTGGTTTCATTTATTTTCTTATTAATTTACTTATATTTTTGGAAATCGGTATCACTCAAATAAGGCTGAAGCTTTAAAAAGTATAATTATACCATCTAAATTATGATATTTGTAGCTTAGTATAGGAGAGAAATTATTCTTTTCTTGAAAATGAATATGGATTCTTACTAACGATGAGCAGAACTTGGTGCTCTTGTTGGTTACTTGATATTTAATGGCTCATGTTTTGTAATGTCATTAATCTCAATGTTTAGAGTCTTTCGTCAATCATCTACTGTTTTATCTGTCTCGCGTGTAAGCTAAAACGATTGTGCATTAACACCTTTTGCAATTATATCAATGAATGAATCTTTTGATGCGTTTTAATGGGATGCTACATTGAGACATAACTTCAAACAGAATTAATCCCTTTACACTCATCATTGCATTTGCATCCGTGTATGTCACGATTATTTACCGGTCAGTTCAGTATGACAATCCTTTGATCTTTATCTTAAAAGGAAATTGAATTAGGCGATGGTGAATTAAAATGATGCTTCATACTGTTACAGTAAAATGCATAATAATCGCTTTATACGAATACGGTTTATCCGATAGTTTCTATTTGTATCGAATGTAATAAGATTTCTGAATTGACATCGATTAGAACTGTAATGAGGCACGTGATTTTTATGCATGAATAGTTTTCAACCAAATTAATAGATGATTAATACCGATGCACATGTAAATAGAACGTTTCCGTTAAATTTCCCGTTCATTTTTGTTTTCAAAGAAAAGTTTGTAATTATCAATTGATAGTAATTGATAAATAACTGTTTTGATTGTTTTGTCATATTTTACCATGTAATTCTTTATGGTGTATATTTTTTAAAAATAGACTTTGCTCATTTGTGAGAAAATATTTTTTTCTTGCAGAATGTATTGAATTTGACGTGACATATCTACTGTGTGGGTACATAATCCATATTTATTTTACAATTTCATAGATAATGTAAAGCAATTATCGATATTTTGAAATATCGAATTTGTTTAGAATGTATGTTCAAAGCACAGCAAAAGTATGTGATGATTACTCTTAATTCAAGCAACAGCAACAACAATAATTACAACAACAACAATACTAACAATAATATTAATAATGAAAATAGATTAAATCTGTATCATAATAATAATTGTTAACAGTATCATAATGATAAAAAATAATAATCAACAGCCCCTTTACCATCACCTAGATAATAATAACCATCGCTCTTATCATCACCGCTATCAAAGTCATTATCACCATCATCATTATTACCATTTTAGATACAAACGTTACAATTTTCAATTGCAAAGTAAAAATTATGATTGCGTTTATGTCAATTTTATTCTAATAGGCAATATGTCAAAGAACTCAGTCAATCAATTAAATTGAACAATTAATGAAATGATGTGACTGTATCCCTAGTGAATGGTACTGTACCAATAAAGCAATAACTTTCCTAGCATATTGTTTGACTGCCAATTGCATATTTAATGACCTAGTATTTATGTGATGATACTATGAGAGTTGTTTGGTTCGTATGGGAAATAATATTGTCAGATCATCAGGTGAATAAAATATCTGTGATGGTGTCACTTCGTGTGTTGGCGTACTAATATAAACTTCACTATTTCTTCCTGAAAGACAGAATAGCTTTGCCGTTGTGTGTAGATTTCTATATGGAATAACTAATCTGTGATTTTAATACGGACACCACTGGAAATGTGTTAATTATAGGTTATTTCTGGGGGGAAAACGTTAATGTCTGATAAAATAATGTGGAATTCTGTAAGGATAAACTTTTGTTGTATTTGACAGTTGTTATGAAAAAGTATTTTAATATAATTTAACAAAAAGGAATTATTCCAATAAACATCAATTTACAGGACTGTTTTGTTATTTTTCTTTGTGCGTGTAATTGAAATGTTGAAGCGATCAGATTTAATCCAAAGATTTTAATTAAAGAAATAATTTATCAAACAAAGAGACACAAAACATTCAATTATTTTAGAAAAAAATAATCGTTGTCTGATTTTCATTTTTTCCGCAGCAATAGGTTAAATCTGTGTAGTAAATGGACTTACGTTTGAAGGTAGGCGTTTTAAAAAGCTGATTCGTTTTTCGTATGGAAATGACATTTTTTGTGTTTTTTGGGTAAAAATCAACCAATTAATAGTTTATAAGTTTCATTTTAGTAAAAGCATAAAAATATGCATTCCCCGTCATAATTTTATCCTTGAATTTTAATATAATAATATTAAGTGTTTTAATTTTTGAAACATATTATTTACTATTCTTACTTATCTTATAGAAATTATTTATCATTTGCACGAAAGTCAGTTCAAATTAATTATTTATAACGATATTGTACAATAATATGTACCAATTTGGTTAAAATACATGGAAGACAAATAATTAAAAACTCTTTTTACAAGAACATTTTCTTAGCATCTTGAAATATTATGCACTATGTTATAAATAAATTATCATTTTACATCCTATAAAATACTTTGTAGGCCATCCAATATATTTATGATAAACTACACTGCAAAGTTTCATAGGTGAACAACTTAGTGAATATATTGCTCAATAAAGAGCTTACCTTTTTGTGGCGCATGGTTTTTAATAAGTATACGAAATGTCAACGATTTTTTGATAACTAGGACCTATACATTTATACAATAACGTAACATACGTAACAAAGATTCTCGACGTTTATGGATGTGTATTATTATGATTAAAAATATAACTGAAATAAAATATTTTTTTCACGAGAAACTTATTAATATTTCATAGATGGTTTTGCATGAAAAAAAAATTGTAGAGACCCTGCAAAAATGAGACAAAAGAGAAGATTCTTAAACAGTTCCAAAAACTGTTTAGGTTTTGTCCCTATATATTAATATATTATTTGACGAACGCCCTTTTTGTTGTTGATCAACACCAAAACTTGAATAAAACTAATTAATGTTCTTAACTGTATTATAAGTCTTGAGAAGTACGTCACTGATATTCTGACATTTTAAACAGTGATTTCTGAGAAAAAAAACAGCAACAAATAACAACAACAAAAAAGAACAACAAATAACAACAAAAAACCCGTAGATTATACATATACAATGTATACACTTGAAAAGAGTGAGAAGTTTGAGTGATTTCTTTGCCTAAAGCTTTTCTGTTGTCATTGCAAAACTGACATCATTGTATTCAATGTTGTCAAGTCTTACAGATCTGATGCATCATTCTAATTAAGATCACTAATAAACTATGTTTCCTACCAATAAACTATGTTTCCTACCGATAAACTATGTTTCCTCAATAAACTATGTTTCCTCAATAAACTATGTTTCCTCAAAAACTATGTTTAAGAAACAAAAATGAAATTTTAAGCACTTTCTTGTATTTATTATAAGCAATGAAGATAACCCCTTCGATCAAATTCGTGCTTTATTCAATGTGATATCATAAGGTTATTAAATTATATATTGTTATTTAATGTTTCCTTATGTTCATATAGGAATTTTTCATGGATAACTATTACGAAAATACACTTTAACTTCACATATTTCAAGTTACAAGCTTGAAGCTGAACATCCTTTAAAATGAATTGAAAGGGTTAATTCTAAAACGGATTGGAGTGTAATATATCAAAGCAAAGTTTATCAACGAGAAGGAATATGATTTCAGTTTTCTGAATGAGTATGTATAGCTCAATTATACTATGTTGTGTTCTGCTTGTCGGCCTTCAAAATGTTCTATGTATCAACGTCAACATAGGTTCCATTCTTCCTTCGACACGTCAAAACCTGTTCCCTATAGAACATGCTATTATAGCCATCGAGTATGCCATAGAATATTTACAAAATAATACAGACATTCTGTATGGGCATACAATCAATGTCCGGTACGGGGACACAAGCTGTATCGAGGCCAAAGGCATGAATGAGGCCATCAACTTCTATTCTGTTCACAATGCTACGGTATTCTTTGGCCCAGTTTGTGACTTCGTTGTCGCTGTCGTGGCCAGGCAAGCAGTGTACTGGAATACACCTATTGTTACTGTTGGGGCATTGGCTCAAGATTTCGCGGCTAGTCGAATGAAGGAATATAACCTCTTAACACGTGTCGGACCCGTGACGTTTGACTCAGTTGCAAGATCATTTCTTGCTGTGTCTAAGTTTTATAACTGGGTGAGATTTAAGATATTATATGAGGATAAAGGGCAAGATGAATACATGGAAAGTGTGTGTTTTCTAGCAGCAAAAGGTTTACATTTGGAATCTAGAGCTACAATGAAACCGGATAATTACAAACTTGAAGAAAATTATGACATCGAAAGTATTCTCAGGTCTGAAATAGGAAAATCATATAGTGGTGAGTAGTCTATATTATGTTACATTTGATATTTCTCTTTCACAAATATATATCCATATCTGTGCAAAAATGTTTATTATACTTTTTGTTTTCTTTCACCTTTTTCTTTTCTTCAGTTAGATTTACCATTAGCTTCTCGTGATATAATCATATGTTTAAACCAATTTCGATAGGAATCTTTGAAAGACTGATCAGTATTTAATGTATCTAGAAAAAAATTATTTATTTAAAACAAATTTCTTAAGTGTACCAGTTTACTAATATCATAAAGCTACCAAGTAAAATTATTTGTATTTGCACCTTGCGTTAAATCTAACACCAGCTTTGGTTTTCTATGTCAAACTTTACAATGTGCGATAGATTATTATTCTCATTCATAATATAAGTAAATATTATTATCTTTATAAAATTTAAGAGAAAATTTGACAAATACAATATTTATGATTCTCACCTTAAACAATTTATTAATTAAAAGCTGCATAATTAATCGTATTTTATATTAAATCATCACAAATAGTAAAATATAACAAAGATAGCTAAAAAAATGTGCTGTAAGTGTTATGATAATTGCAAATGTAAAAAAACTTAATGCCTCTTTCAGAATAATAGTAAAATGATAATCACTTAGTAATACGATTTATTTTGTTTAATCTCTAAAAGGTTTGTCATTTTCTTAAAAAAAAATTTTTTTTTGGGAAAATTATATTCTCGCCATATATTCTCATCTCTGTTATGATTGTGTCAATAAATTCATGATTGTGTCAATAAATTATTCCATTGACTCTGATTTGAGCGCAATGAATAGATTAAGTGCGCATCTTTGCCTAGTTTATTTGTTTTGTTAGGTCTTAGAGAGCAATAACACAATTTATGTCACATGGCGCCGAAACAGGAAAGATGATTTTTGCAACCCTAGTGTATTTCAAACTTAAGACAACATTAGAGGTCAGAACCACATCGCATACCTGAGCTATGCGATGTAGTTCTTCTGTAGTTATTCAGAACTTCAGTAGCTCCTTCCCATCATTGTTTAAATGAGGAAGCTTTAGCAATCTTATACGTCCAGTCATTTCTTCATATATTTGCTTATGTCTTTAACTGATCAAACATAAATCGGTCTCAGGTTTAGCTGATAATTGTAATTGAATATTCCATTGACACGAATTTATTTCATCTATCTAGATTGTCTAGGAGATTTCTATTTACCGCAGTGTTCTTTTTCACAAGATAGATTTATTTCCAGTCTTTGAAGATAATTTCTCATTTTAATTTCAAATATTATTCTCAATGGGAGTATATATCATTTCTTATTTGATCAAATATTTAATATATATATTTACTTTAATACGCCACGTATGTCATTAACATGTAATGTTTATCAAATAAAGCTAGCTTTTATGCAAAAAAGGAAAAACACATCATTGTTTTAAGTTGATTCATAATCGATTCTGAAATTCTAAAGTTGAGCTTTCAGATTCCGATGATAAAGTCTCTTTGTCTCTTGCATCAAGTGTTAAGACAACTTATTTATACGTATCTCTTTATCTTCATATAGCATGTACTTTGAAGTCATGTTTGTGTGTATTCAGAAGAAGCTATCGCGTTTTTGCCCTCCTCCCCTCAAAAGTCCGTGTTATTTAGTTCGCCTATTGTGCAGACGCATACTTTTACTTGGGGTCCATTTTTTAGATTTCTTGTTAAGGTTTACATGTTATTGGTTTGGTTTGAGGCGAGGTTGTTTGTTAAGCAGAGCAACTACTATAAAAGGCATACGCAGAGGCCCATAGTTTAAAAAAAAACGTTAACAAACATTTATTACACGAACTTGAACGTTTATTGTTTTTATAGGTAATTTTATGAAGACATTTTTATTCTAGAAATGCAAATCAGGAGAAAGAAAAAGAATTTGATTTAAGGTTATGTATTGATTCAGAGTTATTAATTTTAAAGCTGTCCGTGGCATGTGTTGTTTTTGCATTTCAATTTCAAACCAGAAAAAAGATCTGGCGGCAATTGTCTTATAGAATAACTCTAGTGAAATCTGTTAATGTCAAAGCGGTGTGTGCTTAAACTCACTTAAAAAATTTTAGTAGAAAGTAAAAAAAGAAATATAATCTTTTGTTTGGTTATGCTTACAGCTGCATGTCTACAGATGAGCCAAAATATTTCAAGAAATTTAATCAAACTTGGGCAAAGATTTTAAGTAAATTAAACGATTTAAGATTAATGTAATACTATATATTTTTGCGACTTTTTACTTATTTTTGCAGGACATTGTTTTTATTTTATTTCTACTGCCTTGAAAACGCATATTTTGACCCATTGTTGGTAACTTGGATTGTTAGTGCTGTGTGCAATGTTTAAATAATTTGTTTTCTTCACTTTACAATATTTAACTTTTTAATACATTTTCAAAATGTACATGGAAATAAGCATGAATCTGAGTGCAAGCTACTTTGAAATAAATAAACATGTGCGCGTACCAGAAAGTAAACAAAGTTTTACTTTCTCATGTGTACGAAAGACCAGTAGGGCCATTTCAACTTTATGAACTTTCGATTTCATCTTCATGAAATCACGACTCAACTTCATGAATTCACGATTTCATCTTCATGAATTCAACGTTGTGGAACTTTAAAGCGAGAATTCGCGAAGTTGAAATCGTGAATTCATAGAGGTGAATTCGTGAAGTTGAAATCGTGAATTCACGAAGTTAAAATCGTGAATTCATGAAGTTGAGATCGTAAATTCGTGACGTTGAAATCGTGAATTCGTGAAGTTGAAATCGGGGAAATGTCCCCACCGGTCTTTCGTACATATGGTTATTTATTTTATACTTCAATATGTCATATGTGACGCGGGCGCGGAGGGATATGCAGAATGTGAAATAAAGAATGAGCAACGAGTTGTCACCTGTAGGAAATACAACTTTAAAATAGCTATTTTTAAATTTCCTGACAAAGTACATACGGTATTAAACAATCAAATCATCATTCGAAACCATTAGTCCGTTTTGAAAATTGATGAAATCAGAATTCCATCGAGATTTAAATCTTACCTTTCAGCGTCATTATCAATTATCATTTTTATTTCAAAAGCACCAGAAATTTGCGAAAGATATAATGATATTCCATTATATGAGATGAAGATCAAGATTTATATAAACACAATGTAAAAGGCTTTAAAGGAAGTCCAATTTTTGATTGTTTGTTTTTTCCCCATTTTGTTTGATTGTTTGTTTGTTGTTTGTTTTGGGGTTGATTTTTTTTTTTTGGAGGGGGTGGGGGATCCTTTTTTGTTGTTGTTTCATTTTATCTGTAACTGTATGAAATATTGGGTGGATACTAGAACACGAAAAGTAAAACATTGTAAACCTTTAAAACCAGCCAAATGTATTTCATCGAAAACAAAACTTAAATAAGTTTTATGTTTATATTTCTTGTAAACAGGTAAATAGAAATTTCTTTGACGGCTTTTTGTTTAAATGTTTTTAAATTTGCATATAAAACAAGGCAATTTAATCATGGCCTGTGTCAATGTATTTTTTGATGGTATAATACTATTGCCGCTTTGTATTCAAAGGATCGTTTGTTCTATGTCTTACTATTATTTGTCTTTCATTGCTGATTCAGAAAGCATGTGCGCTTAGTTGGCGGGAACTTGCAGAGAAATTGATAATAGCTGGTTACTTATCTAGGGAAGTCGATAATATGGACCTACCGCCGATATATAAACCAAAACATGTTGAAGTCGGTGTGTAAATCAAACAAATAATCTATATAAATTATAAGTAATGCAACTTTAAAAAAAACACAGACTGAAGATAAATTATAAGTAAGTAAGGCAACTTTGTAAATACAGATACGATCTTCTTATTCTTTGGGCAGAAAAATTTAACAAAATGATCTTAATTTCTGCAATAACTACAATAAAGAACCCAAAGATGCGCTTTGTAAACGCACGATTTCCAATTATCCGGTAAAGCTATATATAGGTAAACATAATTGAAATCATGTAAATAGTTCGATATTATACGGTTTCCAAATGACAAACATTTTTTTATTAAAAAAATCTGTCTGCACGAGCATAGATAAAGTACATCATTTTTGCACCGTTATTGTTGTTTCCAGTCATTTTATCGTTTATGTCCTTGTCTTGAATCAGGCATAATATAATCTGAATGTCGAATTGATCTCCCGTAACAACTTTGCATGTTCTACATCAGCATTTGGAAGGACAAGATATTTACATAGATCTACATATATCATAATGGCACTGGTGAAGATGAAGATGCAATAAATAGATGTGCAATTAAGACATATTTCATGGCTGATTTAGACAGACAAATGTCAGTAAGAATATTCGATGATTATAAATATCAATATTTCCATTCCTGTCTTATTTGCATTTCTTTGCACGCAAGTATGTAACAGATTAGGTTTTACAATTTATTGAAGTTTGTACCACCTATGAAGGCAGACATTTCTAAACTGTATGTGTGCAGATTGATCATTACAATCATCGTAAAGATTAATTACGGCCATAATATATGAAAGAAAAATCTTTCCGCTTCGCAAACTAAATCAAAGAATGATATTTGCTATTAGTTTTATCAAATATATGATTCCTTTGTAGCTTAGGGAATGCCTTTAGAATTGCAGCCTGTGATCGAAAGAGGCGACTACTTAGGTACGAACTACTGAATTCTTTGCATCTATTAGTCCCAGCAGGTGAAGTGGTTTTTACCGCTGGTGTTGCTTTAAGTTTGCAGCACCCGAGGTAAGCAAAAATCATCTTTCCTGTTTCGGCGCCATATGACCTAAAGTGTGTTAATGCACCGTAAAACCAAAAATATTTAGTGTATGAAAAAGCTACCATTTTTTAAATATGATATTTTTTGTAGAATTATACATAAGTTTAAATTTTGTTATTTCAACAATAACACCTTCAACGTGATCATCTGTTTCTTATCGTCGAAAATTAACATCTATTGATACAAATGATTTACAAGGAAACCTATTTTACTGATTAAAACATCTGGTGGTTCGCATTGTGTCGTTCCTGTAAAATTATATATCAAGTCTGAAAATATATCCAGAGACATGATATATGAAACCGTCTTCCTTTCTGTATTTCAATATTGTATGTACATTGTTATTAATCCGTCAGGTAATATTAAAATCTGAAATGCCAGATGTCTCGGATTTCATATTTTTGTATCGGTAGTACAAAATAGTTCCCGCTTAATTAAGTAAAGTGTAAAGAAATAAAAGACGGCAAGTTAGCTATAAATTCCAAGGAAACGCGACAATTTGAATAGGTAAATCAAGATCTTCGGCAGTTCCTATAGTTACGATATGGTAATCAATCCAGTCGTGAACATTTCTAATCATTTTAAAAACATTATTAGACTTGTGTTTTACTGCGCTTGCAAAATTCAGTGTTAAAGATAATCGTGGGGCATGTACTCTGAAGAAATATTTTACATTTTATTGCGTAAAGTGTAAAGTTGTTTTAGTATGAACATACTTATTTTAATTGAATGAGATTTAGTAGTAAATCAACAACTTTTGTAATTTTAACCTGATTGGGGACAAATCGTATATTTATTCTTATTCTATTTCTTTCCTTAGTTATATCATATCGGTCATTGAACTCGACAAATCTGGCATAGCCGAGCGGATATCGCGTCAGACTAGTAATCTAACCATCGCTAACCGCGTGGGCTCAAACCCCGTCAGTGGCAAGTCCTTGTTTCCTTGAGCAAGAAACTTTACACTCTTTGCTCAGTACTTGTTTGTTACAGAAACAAATTTGAAGATGTGTCCATAAGTTTATGGCTTCATACACCATGGAACTAAAATAGATTTTGTATGACCCATATCTGATGTAAATTGTTTACGTAACTCCTGCGTTTTATTTTATTTTTTTCATGTTTAAATTTTCAAATTTATTAAGTTAGCATTGGATAGTCTTGAAGAAGTTGTGTTGTTTATGTATTTATACTTTTTGTTGTTGTTTTTTTTCCTGTTATTTATGTATTTATTTATTTATTTATTATTTGTTATAACCAAATCATTATAATTATGATATATTATTGATTAAAATGTAATTTTGTTTCACACAAGTAAATTATGTTGATATAACGTTATCTGTCATCGTGTGCTTTAAGTAAAGGGACAGTTTTATATCCAAAATTAAACGTTTGTTTTTGATTTCACTTTTAAAAACCGAACAGATGCATAGTGCATGTACATTGTATTCTGTATTTTCTTATTATACATTTCTTCATAAGTATTACTAATATTTAGAAATGAATAAAAATTTATTTATTTCGTTTATTTAAAATATATTATTATCGAACTTTTTAATCACGAATGTTTTTCTTTTATTAATATTTATTGATATTGAAACAATATACTGACTAATAATTGTTTACTTGAGCGTTTTATATTAGATATAAGATATATACAAATGTATATTAATAAAAGAAAAGAAAATATCTAATATAAAAAACGCTCAAGTAAACAATTATTAGTCAGTATTTTGTTTCAATATCAATTGCCATCTATAGAATACATCCTATAGACATTATTCGTACATGGAATAAGTTTACAGTTTGGCATTATGGAATCAATATCATTTCACTTCATACATGAAATGCTGTTTCGCTGCTCAATGTCTCGGCTGGTGCTCCGTAGAAGCAAACATATGACATGGCACACATCAGCCACCATACTGTTTCGATAGAACATCGTTGCGTCTTATATTTCTTCATAATATGACATAAAGCTCACTTTACTTTATGATATTGTACTTTGACTCATGGCCAAGAGAGACTGCTCATTTCTCATCTTTCTCATTCTATATTTGCAGACACTTTTATTCATTTGATATGCATCGACTTTTGCTATTATAAATGCATGCATTATGCCCCTATTAACCGTGATTCAATTAATACAATTCCTTGTGGATTTATTAGTAAACAAACCTGGTGCTTTTCTGCGAGAGAGAGAGAGATCGCGAAAAGGTAACGCAATCTAGCGGGCTATAAAAGCAAAATTGTTCAAGGTTTTGTTAGCTTTGTTGGCATTTCCATGAAGAAAGATAGGAATATAGAGTTGAAATGAAGAATTGATCATTTATC
The DNA here is from genome assembly GCF_026571515.1 of Ruditapes philippinarum. NCBI lineage: Eukaryota > Metazoa > Mollusca > Bivalvia > Venerida > Veneridae > Ruditapes > Ruditapes philippinarum. The sequence continues at coordinate 89,148 of NW_026860204.1, forward strand.
TATCGTTATTATAAGAGTTCCATTCTAATAGTGAAATGGTGATACTATGCTTTGTAACTGATTTGGCAGATTTTGTACGTGGATAATGATTCATCACGTCGTAGAAAAACATTGTTTTGTATTGTATTCTTATAAAGAGAACAACTTGCCATAACCATTTTCCATGCATGCTTGTCTATAATCTAAATAGAATCGAACCATTTGAAAACATTTTTTTTAAAGATTATTGTCCTTTTCAAAATGACTTATTTGCATTCTAACCTGATTTTATGAACCTCTCTGGGAGCAGGCGAACCATTAACATCGATGATTCTGAAAGATTTAATCAAATATAAAACTGATGAATTCAAATTTCAAACCGTTAAGATTGATATATCATATTTGTGCAAAATAAAGTAGATGAATATTTAATATTTATTTTAGATAGGTGTCAATCACTGATTCGTTGATTTTGCTAGCCTCTGGGAAATAATTTCATTGATGCATTTTGACTGACATAACTCTTAGTTTTAGCTTAAATTATTTCATGATTCTGCGAATAAATACATTAAAAAAGGTCTGATCAATACCTTTTAGAAATAACGATTTCATCGCATTAATTATTAGTGTGATAATTATGCCGAAGGCGAGCGTATGATTTAATTTACGGTGATCTTATCAATAATGTATTTTTGTTTGTTTGTTTGTTCATTTGATTATTAATAATGATAATAAATAATGATGGATAAAGAATAATGAACCCTGTGCCAGTTTACCATGCATGTAAATGAAATACAAATAATAAAGAAAAAACTACGGAATCAAGTTTCCGTCATACTTTGAAGATGCGCGAAAATTACAACACGAAAAGTGAAAACTGCATGTTTGTCCATCACCGTGTGGTTAAGATCGTCGTTTTCAATCCATTTGCTCCTAAAAGCTGTGGGTTCGAATCCCGCCAACGACTTTAGAACTGTTCATGCGAAGAAGCTATTCAGCTAGCCTACGGAACCTCGGTAGTTCTAATCAGGTGTCAGTCCATGCTAGAAATAATGCTCGGAGAGGTTCCTGAGGTCGTCATCTGCCGAAAAAGCTAGAATGTCATCATATGACCTAACACCAACTAACAAAAGTATATGTCAATATTTTTAAACTAAAGAGAGTTCGTAAGATAGCTGGACTCTATCAACTAATGCCACATCTATGATATATGCTGGACATCTATGATATATGCTGGACAAATATTCAACATTAAACCGATTTAAAAAGTATGAAAAACGACAAATAAATGCTAAGAAATAATAAGTTACAGTTTATATATACAGTCACATGATATTTAACACTTAGGTTATGTCTTTATATGTGTTAGGCGTATAAAATTCCATAAATATAACAGTCAACAGCCTATATAAACTTTCTATGGGTTGACGGATTCCCGAATATTTAAAAGTGATTTAAAATTTCTGCAAAATAATTTTATAATTGAAGCCATAGTAATGTATCACTTTATAGGGTAACAAATCAGTGTTTCGAGTTTCTATATGGAATAACTAAAAGGCTACATAAATTGTACATATTTCTTTTGATCGCCTTACATATGAAAATAATTAAGATTTAATGGAATGTGAAGATGTAAAACTCTCAGTTCTATTTAGTTTTGAAAATAAATGCGAACGGATACCTTATAAAATTGAAAGCATATATTGATAACATATTAGTCTATTTTTTCTGCCACAGTTACATAACTTTCTGTCAACAAATTATTATGACAACTAAAAACACTAAAAACGAAGGGAAAAGCATGAACATATATGTTCATGTACATAAATATACGTGTATGACTGAATCAAATGTTATCTTCTATAAATGATTTGATACATTTATAATCACATCAAAGGCGATTTAATATTACTTAGAAATATTTGATTCAAAGACTGACGTGTTATGCTAATAGTTTTCTTTTCGCTCAGGTTAATTTTGTGCTACTTTTTTTCGTTGATTTTTTTTGTAAAGTATGTTCTTTCTTTTGATCTGTAAAAATTCTTATGTATTTTGTGTATTTTACACAAAGAAATAACCAAAACAAATACAATGTTCATGGTTTATAATTCAAAAAGGTCAGTTATTTTAATGAAATACTTTCAGAAGTTTATTTGGTCATTCAACGCGGATGGTTTCGTTTGACTGTTGCTAGACCTTCAGATCTGTCCATTCCGAGTTTGTATTGCAAACATACTGCAGTAGTCCCTGGGGCGCATATTTCTTTGCATGAATCTACTTGAATTACTTTAAAACGCCGCATCATTTACCATCAACAATCAATAATTGTATACACATGCAGCATGTATTCTTTTCAATGTAAATCTCCGTAGATTGCTTTGTAACCAGAAATCAAACTTTTTATACAGTGCGCTTAAGTGAACAAAACGGAAAGTGAATAAAACAGCTGTTTATTTTGTTAAAGGAATTTGATCGTGCATTGAAGATTTTCTACCGACATGTGGATGATAACAATACGGATTATTTAAATCAATATCATATTGTCAAGAAGTTAGATATATGGCCATGAAACATTATGATACTTTTCCGTTGTACTAAATGTTTTGAAATACACAATGACAGTTTTGGCTTACAAACATTACAGTTTTGGTTCAGAACAAATTATTGTTTCTGTTGTCACAATATGTTAAATTTAAAATTTGTCCTATTAATAGATTATTTTAGTTTATCAGGTTTTTAAGAAAGATATGTGAAGTATAGAAATTAAAAAAGAATATGCTCATTGCATTGCTTTTTCCTTTTAGCTGATTAATTAAAAAAAGGCATTCAGAAAACAAACATTTAATGGCAACGTAAGCCAATATATCTAAAATAATGTGGCAGTCATTGGTTTGTAACAATCTATAAAACAAGATTCATTTTATTTGCATGATTTGTTTGTATCAGTTAATACATAGTGCCAGAACCATTGTAAATGCCCTGCGGTGTTCTATTAAAGATTCATGTGTTCCATGAACAATGTCCTAGACCTTTACTTTATTCCGTTCTCGTAAAATTCTCGCGAGATATCGGCGAAAGGAAACAGATACACGTGTACTATTAGTATATTACCTTTAAACATAAAGCGAAACTACGTCAATAAATCTGTCAGAAAAACAACAACAAAAAACAACAATCAAAAAAAAGAGAAAAAAATAGTATAGTGAATCAGAGAAATCATATTTTTTTCGATATTTTAATTTTTAGAAACAAACTTAAAGGCAAAGCAACCTGTTTGTATGTATGAATGGTGAAATTCTGCTTAAACCGGTGCTAGGGTGCTTACGCTGTAACTTGCACTCATTGCTTAGGCTAAGAAAAACCGAGCCTGGTACATTTTCACTTTTGTAATGACGGGATAGGACTCAATCTAATTAAAGGCATTTTTAATATTTGTTAGGTAGATATGTAATTTAACTGACACCACATAACATGTTGATTAATATTAATAAAAAAAATAAATTTCTAACAAATCTACCAAATACAACACGAATAAGCAGGTGAAAAGAAATGTGCTTTGAAAGATTCAGAATTTCAAGAAAATGTTTAAGTCTGTATAATAATATTGTTATTATCAATAATCTAATCTTATATAATTGTTAATAATTTATATGGATTCACAACGCCTCCCTCATTTATTTTCTGTCTATCTAAAAGCAACACTAATGTCAATTTGTTACGTATGTGTCATTACAAATATGACTTTTATAGATTGTAAAATAATATTAATATGCTCTCTGGCTGATTAAATATTGATTTTTCTACACGATAATTGTAGTTTGTATACCTTTTCTTAATACATTTGTTCAATACTGTAATGATTCTAAAATGTTGATTTCTGCTTAAGACGGTGTTAGGGGGCGAATACGGCGGCTAGCACTTACCACCACCATTCATAAACAGGCTGAATCAAAACGTGCCTGCAACCTGAATCAAAACGTGCCTGCAACATTTTCAATATTTTTAGGGGTGGGGTTTTTTTGTGTGTGTGTTTTTTTTTTGCCTTTTCTTACGTTCTTTAGGGATTCTGTTTCTTCTATTGTATTGACACAAAATAGAGAGGAAGATGGTCACTAAAGATTGCTCAATACGGCACAATTTAAAATATTTCGTGCTGGTTTTAACGACCCGTTTATGGACGGTGGTTGTAAGGGCAAGCCATCGTATATACCCCCCTGACACCGTCTTAAGTAAAATTCAATATAGAAACATTATAGGATAAAATGTGAATTCAGAAACATCATAAGAAGGTTATTATGAAATCTTCGTGCCAGTCACTGTAATCTTGTTTTATGATAATGATTCTATTAACAATGCACTGGTTTTAAGATGTAAATTGTAAAGTACACTCTACTTCTTTTATCATCTCGTAAATTCTCATAATAGACATGATTTATAAGTGCACTTTATAATTAAAAGAAGGAAGAAATGGTTTATTGTCAATTAAGAGGACATATAGATGCTTTCTTAAGAGTGAAAAATGAAATTTTCCTCTTGTTAATTCTTGCATAATCCAGGTTCTTGTTTTCCTAGCAAGCACTGAAAATAGTTGAGCGTGCTGTCCTACATACAGCTCTTGTTGACTTGCTAACCTATCTCATGGTTACACTTATTTTCATAAACTTAAAGTAAGATTTCATAAAAAATAGCCATGTTTATGGCTTTAAAATCCTGTATATTTGATTGGACAAAAACATATATAATATTAAAGCACGTGAATACTCTTAGATTGAGACAAACTATTGAAATATACAATCAAAACGCAAAAAGTTTTTTTTAATTTCTTAACACCTTAATTGCAGCCTAATTTTCAGCTTCAGCTTTTGCATTTAAAATAGGTGATGTTTAAAATCAGTCGTTTTTTTTCTGATGTTAAAGAGAAAAGCTAGCAGTTTGACTTTTCATATACCATCATTATGATGTTATGAAATCTTGAACTTGCCGATCATTTGATGTGTTTTCTGTCTTTGCAATACTTATCAGAGGCGTCCATGGCGGAGTGTCTCCGATCATTAAAATCAAACCACTTGCCCCTCACCGCTGTAGGTTCAAATCTAAACAGGGACTTTGGATTCTTTCATGTGAGGAAGCTATCCAGCTAGCTTACGGAACGTCGGCGGTTTTACCCATGTGCCGGTTCGTGCCTGAAATAATTCACGAAAGGGCACCCGAGGTCTTCCTCCACCTGTAAAGCTGGAACGTCGCCATATGACCAAAACTGTGTCGGTGTGACGTAGAATTCCAAAACGCTAAGAAATATGTGTTATTATATGTATGGAATATACACAAATGATCATTATTAATTTTTGTTGATTTAACAAAAGCTTTTATCGGCACTTTATTGATGCATTATTATTCTCGATACATAGTAATGATAAATGATAAAGAAAATCGTTATTTATAATTTCATTTCAAAGTAATATGTCTGATGCTCTATGAATAGGAAACATTCCAAATGTTAAATGGATTTGTTTTAGATATAAACATTTATTAAGAAATTAGTCTGCTGAAAAGCCTGTACTCTTTCCACTTGAAAGATAAATTCTTGGCGCTGAAATCGTAAGGTCTTGCCGCTTAAAGCATGAACTCGTGCAGATGAGTTTATATAAACTTTCCTTTTAAGATGATGATTTTTTGCGATTGGTCACATGTTTATTTTATTAATACTTTTAAAGATTCAAATAAAAAAACACATTAAAACAATTGTAGGAATAAACTTTATCGTTCAATTAATGAACACGAGTAGTACAGTCTTTTGCGCTTTAGGCGGATTTATATTTTATTCTAAACATTTTCAAATAAAGTCAATCACAATTATTAATTTTGAATACAGTACAGTCAATTCAGCTCAACTTGGAAAATGAACATAATGTCACTTTAATGTGTGTAAAATACACTTTTTTGAAGCTGTAGAATTAAAACAATATGACCTTGTCAAAACAAATTACGATTCATATATCCATTTTTTGGACAAACCTAAAGATTTTGTTATTGACGTTTTACATTTAGCAGAAATATTATACTATTCCCTATAGACTTTTATCTTACTTGTAAAACACGTGGTGATATTATCATGTTCAGTTTGTTTATAACCGTTCATTCTCAAGACGTTGAAATAACATGGGCATACAAAATTAAATGGTTTTCAACTTGACACTTTCTTTATATTACGTATTACTTAAAACGAAAATTAATTTACAGAAAGCACTGAAAGTAGGAGCTCATTTATTAAAGAATGTTTTCGATTTTTTCAATTCACGAAATAATTTGTGTATACTCTTATGAAAGGTTTATTAAAGCACATACACACAATTCATGCTTAAAAGCACGTTTAAAAGCATCTGAAAGCATCTTCTTAATTATCTTGATTATCTTTTTCATTTCTATATATTTTTAAATAGAATATATTTATGTCATTGCTCTTGATGGTTCTTTACATTTTTTTCTGTATTTTAACAAATTCTACATGAGCAAATAGTACGAAACATAAGACGTGATGTGTCAAATGTTTTGTAAAGACAAATAAACATGTTTAGAAGCAAACCTTTACAAAACCAGCGTGTATGCTACTTTTTGTTCTGACTTTCTAATATAAATCTACTTGTTCTACCACATCTAAATTCCATGAATTCCAAATGAGGTGTTTGCAATAAGCAGACGGCATTACCGTTGACTTGTTCGTGTCTGTGGGCGTGAAACATAAATTCTTCTGTCTGCGTTCTTTCATTGTATCACGTCGTATTAATATTTTTTGTTAGTTGGTGGTATTTTGAATTTTAATATGTATGTATTAGAAAGTGCCTAGAGTGTAAATTATGCAGTTTCATATACAATGTTAAGAAGTACAAAATAAAAAAGAATCTGAGGGATTGTGACACAAAATGACTTACTTGTTTGATACTTGTTCGAATGTTACAAATGTTTGTCTGGTCACTAAACAAGAGACATGTTTTTTTTAAACTACATGCAACATGGTGTCAACAGGCAGTAGTTGGTCTTATTAGAAACAGATCTAGTTTGTAAATTAACTGATACGTGACATTGGCAGATTTCTACAAACGTCACGACAAAGAAGGCAAAGAAGGATAAAATTTAGTTCATTAAATTGTTTGTTTTTTTGTTTTATAATTAACAATTAATTAACATAATTGTTTACCACAACTGAACAATTAGTTTGCGTTATAAAAAGACTACTTAGAAATTATCAATCCAACAATTTATATGTAACACATTTGGGTTTTTTGATTGAAGTTCGTAAATATTTTTAGAATCTGCAGTAAATTAGACATGTTGTAATTACAAAATCTAGACATGTAAGAATAATTAATAAAACATGAAAGAAAGAAAAACTAAACAAAAAAAATGACGCAAATGAAAGCCATTTCCGAACCATAGTTGATAAAATGTACGACCTGTTAGTTTTAGTTTGATCATAATAACCTTGAGCAGACGACGGGAATAAATTGTGACATTTTAGTACAATGAATTACACCTAAATTCGTCTATTCATTGCTGGATACATTTTGATTTGATTGAAGACCATTATAGTCCGGAATCTCACGGTGATATTGTCCAAGGTTAATTACGTATGTAATAGACTATATTAAGCTGAAATTATGGCTTAGCGAGACTATGTCTTGTCAAATAACGTATAATTTACATCCACGAGGCTCATGATTAATCTAACCTCATGATTAATCTAATCAACTGCCTGAGAGGCTAACTATTCTTTAGCCTACTAAATATGTAACCTCGCTTTGGCAAACTATTCAAATACCTGATACTTACGAAAGCTTAAAATGTTTTTAACAAACCGGGAACGGATTTTTTTCGTTTTTTTAAAGATATATTATGTTCATCATTGAGTAAAATATTTAAATTTCAGAAATTTAATGAAGTCTGTAAAATTATTACTGATTATGTTTTATTTGAATTAAAGAATAAATAAATTATGTATGTTAAGCTACGTTCCTTAATACGGGTAAAGTCAATGTTGCCCTTTCTTTAGAGAATTGCAAGTTTTTTTTTTAATTACTCTATATATTCATAGTGTAGAGTTTTTCAACATAACATTTTCACTTCATGTGGAGTCAAATCATGTTTATTTTATATTCACAAAAACACTGTGTAGCAATATTCAATATTTTCTTACAGTATATTTTTTAATCAAATACCTTATACTTACCAAACCTTAAATTGTTTGGACTAACCGAGAATGATGTTGGTTCTGTTTTTAATTAGAAAGCACTGTTTTGCTGTAAAAGTCAAGTTTTCCTTAAGCAGGAACACTTAATCGTTTCTGTTACTCCTACACTGCCAATGTGTGTGTTAATTTTTTCTTCTTGTTTCTTTTTTCTGTCTTTCTCGATTTTTTTTATTTTGATGAGATATAATTAGTCTGGCAAAAAATAATTGATGACTTGTTTATAAGATTGGCAGTTTTTTCTTTATACTTCAAACAGATAGCTTAAGATAAATTGCCCAGTCGTAAGAAAATGATTTCAAGAGGAATTCGAATCAACACTTTGGCGTTTAAGAGGACATTGATGTCATCTTAATGTCGGTCTTACGTTGAGAAAAACTACTTTAAATGTAAACGATTCCAACGTATTGTCACATATGGATAGAAAAGAAAATTCAATTTATTGAAGATGGGAAATATACTATGTATCAAACAACAGTAAATAATCTTCATAACAAGTAAGAGTTTTTGAATTCTGACAGCCTGAAATGATGTTAGCAAGATAATTTATCATGGATTTATCCATTAAAATCGAGTCGAATTTTGCTGAAAAAAAAAAACTAAAAGAAACTTGTTACATTTTGCAAAATGCTTGTACAGTTTTCAGCAGAATAATGAATATTTATACATTTTTAAACAGTATCATATTTTTCTTTGTTCGACATTTTTGACTTAAAGTTTTACTAATCTGGGGGCGAGCCGCTTAAGAGTAGCATATATTTGGCATATAATATTGCAATATAAAGTATGTTCGAAGTCCTTTTGAGCAATGAATAAATTAAACCATTTCTTCTTTTAAGACATTTGCTATATAAGACAACAACATTTCCATGAACAGTCACTTCCAGATAAGTAAAATGTATCATTTAACTGAAGAAAAAAAATGTGATGGTTAATTCCTTTGGCTAGGTGAAATCACTTTATCTGCATGTTTGACAACTTTTGTTACTTTCTTGAACAAGTTTTAAATTTAATGAAATTTGATTTAAATCTGGTATTTTGTACATTCATTCTATAAATAAATGTGATAATGCGTGTTCCAATGCGTTAATGTGACCGTGTACATTTGATATTAGGACATTGAACAGACATTTTCAACATTTGATGATTAAAATATAAATAATGTGTTACTAGAGTGTAACGCAATACCAGCGTGTTGAGCAATGAGGAACAATGAAAAAGAGTAATGGTAGCTTTAGGGGTTATTCAACAAATGCAGTTCATGCAAGATTGATGATGTCAATGTCATCTGTTTGTAAACCTTATTGACGAATTAAGAATACTGTAAATTTTAATTACGTGTTATTTTATTTAAATTACCCACCAAGGTATAACAACTTGTAGATAACACAATTTTATTAATACAGTCTGTGGAGCAACTAACTTTTGCAGACAAAGATTTTAAGAGTTGTTTCTCAAGAGAAATTAAGGTAATAATGAAGACTGACCTTGGGGGGAAATTGAAACTGTTGCTGTTAAGAGGCAATTATTTTATAAAGGGCCAGCTCGGCAGACGTGAAACTGTAAATCTATCGTTCAGAGATACATAAATGGCCGGCTCTCATAGGTTGCAATGTAAACCAAACGTTTTGATATTGAAAGCCTTTGGCCCGCTTTGCAGACAATGCAATGTAAATTCAACGTTTGGAGATAAATAAAAGGCCGTTCTACAAACGTCGCACTGTTAATTCAACTTTTTAACTTGCCAGCGAAAATGAATCCCACATAGCTTCAATATTTGAGTATTACAGAATGTAAAAAGATACATTAGATTAAGACGGTTCAACTTTGCATTTTATATCTATAATACGAAGTTTGCCCGATAAAATATGACCTTTTAAAATTTATATTCATGCAAATTATTAGTGTCTAGAAAATTATAAGAGATTATTAATATATTAGCTGAAAGACTTTTATTTATATGCTACATTTATTGTTAATGAAATTAAATTTTTATGTTTTAGTTAAAGATATACTATGCTCATCCTTGGGTAAAATATCTTAATCACAGAAATATATTGAAATCTATAAAAATCTTTACTAAAATGGTTCATCGAAATAAAAGAATGAATAAATTATGTATGGAAAGCTGCTTTACCTATCACATATAAAGTAAAGTTGATCCTTTATTAAAAAAATTGCCAGTTTTTTAGTGCCACATTATACTCATCTGTAGTGTTTAGAATTTTTAATAATTATTACATATCTACTTCGTGTGAAGTCAAAATATTTTTATTTCATATTTACAAAGAAACTGTGTAGAAATTAATATCAAATTTGAGCAGAGTATAGTTATAATGTCATTACAGTATAGAACGTGCGAAACAGTTAAACAGTTGCTGTTGTTTTTTTCTGTTCAATAAAGACATAATTGGCAAAACTGTTAATTTGTTTGTGACTGAACAAACTAATTGAGATGTCAGTATGATAACCGTGCACCTTGTCAAAATCTCCTACAATTGCCCCTAATTTCCGTTCTAAGGCCCTCCAGAACAAATTGTGAACAAGTGAACCATTATGTTATAAGTGATACATGTATAAAGAAAATCCCGGCGAACTGTGCTGATTAACTGATTATGGTAGCTTTAGCAACATGTTGATTTTGTAAAGTAATATATTTGTGCAACCGCTTATCTAGCATTTATTCGATCTGATTCTCAAAAGTAATGTTAAAACTAGGGTTTGAATGTATGCTTCACTCAATAAAGCAGAATCATTATGATAATTTGTATTGGTGTTTCGGTCTTGTTTTATGCAATTTTCTACATGTTTGGCACCACAGATGAACCATCCTGATAAAATTCTCTTGAAATTACAAAACTTTGTAGCATTGCAAAAAAAAAAATAATCGATCAAAATTAATTTCTTGAAAGAAAATCTGTTCTTTTTTTAGAATAACTAAAATCGGAATAACTGTCCATTGTTTGTCCGAATTAAATCTAGTACACTCGCATATTTAAATTATGTCCATCCGAAAGCCAAAGCAAATTACGGTGATACCTATATAATATATTACTGTGACATATGACAGACTTGTTGGTGCCCTATTAGTTGAAATAAAGACATTCAAGTTTTACGAAATTAAAATAAATAGCATCGAGAGAAACATATCGTTACCTCGTTACCTATGCGCAGTAACGGATTAACTCCTTTAAAATTATTGTATGAATTAATCCGTTATTGCACTAAGGTGACGATATACAAGAACGACTTACGTGTTTGTTTCCATTCATATTATTTTTATATTTTCACAATAAGAAACATCCCATTTATGTTATGCATACATATTTAATCATGGGGATATAACATTATTGGTTCACCTTACACGCCGATACCAGACTAATTAACCATTTACAGACGTATTTTACTTGTAATAGCCTTCGTAAAAGTCATCGCTGCCGGTTTCCTTGATTGAATTCATTTGACTGACGACACAATAAACATGGTAATGGCAATATGTCCCGCCGCAATACATCAATTTCATTTTTATAATCATAAAATGCTTGGTATTACGCAAGACAAGCTAGTTTCAAAGTGTGCATCTTTCCATTTTTAAGTGACATGCCTTCAGACGATAAGACTAATTAAAAAAAATGAAACGTTATTATAATGTCCGTGGTATTTTTCAAGGCAAGTTTGTTTCCAAATGTGCATCTTTCAATCTAAAATGACTTACCAAGACGATTAGGTTAATTTATTTTTTAAAGAAAATTAAACTTCAGAAGAAATATTTAGTTTCCGATCACAATCCAGGTAGCATTTGGAATGTATTACTCAAAATGTGATTGTTTTAATCTGCTTTACAAAAGTCTAATCTTCCCTGTTACTAATTGAGAAACGGAAAGTTAATTATCTTAAAAAGGTTAAAGGTACTTTAGAATAATCTTAAAAGTATCTTAGGCTACATTTTGATACTTCGTGTGTACATGTACACTCGACTAATGGTCGCATAAGAAGCTTTCTAAAATAACATAATTCTGGGGGTAAGTTGCTCTTAAACTGATATCTCCCATTGCATTCAGTGTGTATGTGGTGTGGTAATATTAAGGTGTTGGTACACACTAGTTGATTCAATATGTTGAAATATTTATAGTGCTGTGTTGAATCCTTCAACGGCTAGATGTTGCTTCTAAAATGGCTGTATTACCTTTATTATTTAATGAAGATATATAAAACAAAATATAATTACACTTTCTGATACAATTTGTTAAACTCCGCGTGAGTTTAAGCTACGTTAGGGGCAATCAGTTATTTCCGTGAGCAAGAAACTTTACATTTATTGTTCAGTACTGGTTGGTTCCAAGAACGGATTCGAGTGTAAAAATCAGCTTGTAGCTTCAAAAAACTAACAAATGAGCTAAAATTAATTCGTATTAACTAAGATAAAGAATGCTTTGCAATTTTTGCAATGCATGTACCACAGTTTTTATTGATTTACAATGTTTGTACTCTTACTTATTGAATTTTTACAGTTTGGTTTGAACAAAAAGCCAAAGTCCTCGCAGAATCAAGAGAAAGTATCAAAAGAAAAAAAAAAGAATTATTTTTGTAAAGGAAAGTGTTAATTGTCTTTTTTTCAAATTGAAAAAAGAGGATCATTAATATCTTCTATTATTGTCGCCAAGAAACATCAGTTACTGACAGTCTCTTGTGTATACAGTTTGTCTCCATGGTTACACATTTAAAAAAATTAAATTGTGCATGCAACTCATTTAGTTTATTATCTGCTAGCATTAATAGTGTATAAAATATTGCTTTTTGAAACAAAGGAACTATTTGTTTTTGAAATGGGAAAGTCGTTAACTATTTATAAGAATATATATCACAGTCTATACACCCAACAGTTGTTATTGATATACAGTTAGTATGCCTAGCAAACATTGTGACTTAATGTTTAGTTTCATAAATATTGCATGCAACTGGAATATTTATCATTTCAAATGAATTGAAATATTGTCATGCCTAGCGAACTGAATGAACAATAATTTCGCAAATGAATAATTTCCAATTTAATGCCTTGACAAGTGTACAGAAATGGAATATAGTTGAATTATGCATTTAGAATTTTTATTGTTAGAAAATAAATCATTGATTCCAACATTTAGTAGTGTTGAAAACTATTGATGCTGGCAAAATATCAAACATTAAACTTAACTTTCTGAATTTCACGCGCTCTTGTAAATAAGTTTCTTTGTTCACTTACCAATATTTTACTTTTATATATATTTTATTATTTTTCGTGAAAATTATCTTTAATCGAGGCATGCTGCCTTTAAACGTCAATTTGGATAACGTTTACATGTATTTCGATTTCTGTCCTTATGATGCATGGAAATTTGTTTTATATCTTGAATCAAATATGAAAAATTAATACTTTATAAATCATCTGTCAACTGTAAATAGTCATAAGATCTATATAATAGTAATAATTAAAGCAAATATATCTCTTCTCAGTCAGTAATTAAATTGGTTGTTGTACTGCAATAAACTTACACTTTAGAATGTTTTCTGTCTGCACGAATTGCAACTAAGAACATCCAAACAACACTCGAGAGAAATTCAGTATGAAGCGTTTATTTGATACCCTTTATATTTTATGCCAGACGACGGCCATCTGTGCCTTAAAATATATAAAATGAAAAGTTGTTGTGTAGAATTACAGACAACTGACTATGAGAAAAAATATTATTTAGATCGCTAGACAATTCAATCTTCTGGTTGTTAACTTATTTTTTTTGACATAACTCTAAATTTGAAAGTTAACCAGACTATGTTATTGTTGGAATGAAAAAGTGAAAAAGAGTGACGTTGTTAGCTCATCTGTTTCGAAAAATCCGTAAAATTGAAAGTTTCAAAAGGGAATTGAGCTTAACATTGTTTTTACCTAATAAAAATGAACATATGAAAATTTACAGGCCAGGTTAATGTATGACAAACGGAAAGGCTCAACCTTGCATTTTTTATAATATGTTTACTTGTAATTGTCTGTTTTCTGATTGTATAAAATGGATAAACTTTAATATAATCTATATCTTGTCACCTTAATGCTTAATGGGTAAATTCCTATTAAATGACGTAAGGTGTTAACCCGTTAGGCAGTAAGGTGACGATTTTTTCGCTGTTTCCTACTGACAAGTATCTACATCATCTCGCTTTTTAACTTGTATATATCAAAACCTAGATATTCACGCAATTTTTTAATTGTCTTATATTCAACTCCGTTCGTATCAAATGACATTTATATTTGCTCGCATTGAAAGTGGGTTTGACCCCTCGCGTTGCTTTTTAGTAAGTAACATCCGAAGTAAGCCAAAAACATCTTTTTTTGTTTCGGTGCCATATGATCTTGATTATATTGGTGTGCCAATTGTACACAATTACCAAACATGAAAGGGAAAACAAAAACAACAAAAAAAGCTTTTATCTGTAATTATTCTGAATTCGCATAAAATCGATTTTAGGTTTATGAGAATTTAAAATCCAATTTTATATATTAAGAACCTCTTTGGAGAGCCTTCACGTTTTTGCTTTTTTTACATAAAGAAATATTGATATGTCACTTATTGCGTATAGGCATTCATTCTTCCTATAAAAATGACACTTTTCTAATTTGCGGGGAGAAATAACTAGAAATAGGTTAAGCAGGTTGTCGCAGCCGTTAATGTATTTAAATTAGAAACACGTGTGGTATAATTAATTTCTTTCTTTTATTCTTGAAACTTGTGTCTTCATATTATGGCTTATGTGAACTCGGGAGGAATTAGTTTGTATACAAATCGGATAGAGCGAAAGGAAAGAAGAGAATAATGTGTACCGAAGGGCCCGTTTGTCTCGTCGAACACAAAACATGCATGAGTAAATACCATTAAACTATGAAACTGGCATCAATTATTTAATATTGAATACACTTTTCTCTTTGTTAGATATCATGTTGGCCTCAGAGTCATTCGAATGCATAAATTTGTAAATAATATATTCAGAATAATAGAGCTATCATTTTTATTATGTTTAAATGTATCTGAATAACTTTCAATTCTGACATTTGTTTAACTAAAAGAACAAAGAACAACAACTACAACAAAACAATATATACACAATAACAACAACAAAAACAACGACAACAACAACAAAATATTCATCTTCGTATTTTTTGCGAATTTTCACTGTTGGCATTACAAGTTATTTTGCGGATGCCAAACTTTTAGCATTCGAATAGAGTGACAGTGTCTGAAAGATCACAGTCACAATCATCTAACAAGTAATAAAAATGTTAAAAAACGCACTTTTTTAAAAGAAAAAGGACGAGCACAGTCGTTAACAATAAAGTCAAGTCATAATTATATTGTGATAATGCTTTGTATGTTAACATACGCACTGTTCGTTATCTTGTAAATATGCTGTAATTATGTCATCATGGGCTTATAAGCCTTATTTGATTGGAATAAGATGTATGCATGTCTTTCTGTATGTTATACGCGCGTACAAGCATATGTGTAACTTGCCAAGATAGCATTTGTTTTATTTTATACATCACATAACGTCATATATTCATAACACTATTTCTGCAAGTGATCAGCAGTTTAAATGAAATTGAAAGTGATTTTATTGAATATCCGGAGGTAAAATATTGTATTTAAAATGTCAACCGTATTGTTTAAATTGCCGGCGCAAAATAGAACAATAATAAAAGAGTGACACACAAATAAATTAAATGTCAAAGCGCTTAACGGAAAGTTAAACATACAAAAAATAACAATCTACTGACATGAAATGATTTACAGGAGCAGGAAGCCGTTGAAAAGTGTTAATGGAAGAGCTTTTATAAAGTGTTATTATAAGGGAAATTGAAACTATGTTTAAGGACTTACCCTTGTGTTATAGTTAGTAAAATGCGTATTGAAAATTAAAAATGATTGATATAAGCCTTAAACAATTATGTACACATTTCTCTAAGTATAGTTCATTTAAAATGACTGAAGGCAGTTGAAATGTCCGTATATATTGATCAGAAATATATTAAGTAAAAAGGCAAAATGATACAAATAAGTATGGGACCGACCTTAACATCGAAGTACCTAGTAATTACTGTTAGTGATGTGTTTATAATCGACGCCAGGAGGTTACTTTTTTAATTTATATATCGGCAGGAAATATTTGTGTTTTAAATGCCTGATCATAATATAAAATAATCGTAATTTTAAACATTGTATTATGTTTAAACAATATTGCTTTAAAATGATGCAATACATTCAATTTTGAGAAGAAATAAATGCTTATGCACAATGTATTCTAACAGGTTTTCAAAAATCCTCTCGTTGCATAATTGTATTTCACCGATAAGTAGTTGAATAATGTATACTGCAAATCCATTTTTAACTTTAAGTAAAAGTAACAATCTATAATAACGCTTCAAAGTTATTTGTTTTCACAGGTTTTGCTATTTTACGGAATATTAATCGCTTTTAACATGAACGTTCTATATTTCTCATAGGAGGTATGTTCTTGTTATCTAACATACAAATCAAGATAATAAACTCCATAGAGAGTTTTATCTACCATGCAAGATAAAACACTGTTAACATAAAACATCAATACCTTTTGTATTTAGAAATATGAGCACGCAAATTATACAGTGAAAGATTGTGTCTTAGGCTATTACATTATCTTAACAATAATGTATATCCTTTAAATTCTCTGAACAAATAGGAGAGATTCCCCAGGAGCAGCAATTTGTAGTATTGATGTAAGGAAAATATAACACATACGTATAGTAGTAATTGGTACATGTATCAAGTAACTGCAGCTTGGCATTAGGTAATATAGTTATACATTATTTTTAATGAGCTCTTGCAATTCACAGAACACTTTATGTTTTCACCAATTCTGAAAACGTATTATTTTGTGTTGGTCGAATTACTGACAGCCAAATGCGATTCCAACTTTCATCATTGCATTGGCTGCAAAGGTGTATATTTGATCAACATTAAGATCTAAAGAAAACTGTAACATATAAAACAGTTGTGCGTAAATGGGGGTTACATATTTTATTTATTTGTACTACTTGTCGGAATTTTGCAATTTTTATAACACTTTTTTACGTGAATACATTTATGATACATTTAACTAATTGTAGGTGAAATACTGAAAGTTGTTACATGTATGCATATCTGAATTGGTGGTCAAATTAAATATAAAACCAACGTTAGTTAATTAAAGACTTGCACAATTTTTAAACCTAGATAATTTCAGATGAAAAAAATACAACGCAAAATAATCTTACTTATTTCATTAAAGTATTTATTCAAGATTGCTTGCTCTTACATTATAATGTATATATTTCACTGATAATTTAACCAAATTTTACATATTTCTGTTAGAACAATATTTTACAGTTCTCACACTTAAGTTTTGATAAAAATCAAACAAATATAAATTCTACTCTTGTATTTATCACAAGGAATTTTTGGATTATTATTAATTTAGTAAATAATTTCATTTCACCGAAAATAATTATTATTTCCCTGAATGTGTTAAGGCCCCTTTGGACAGATTACAAAAACACGAGAAACAGTTTTCTGAAAGTCTTTGTTTTTTAACACTTCAGTGTTAGGACAAAGAAAATCTAATTGCAACTGCAGAAAGGCAATAAATATCAGACAGAATAACGATTCTAATAATGCATTTATTGCAAGAAACCTTTCATAAGTCATACAATGTATTATAATCATATAAGTGCATTATTCTATTAAATATTTATAATTAATTCTCTAGATGCTAAAACGTCTATTTTAATACATTACAACAGTACATATAACGGTTTCAAATTCTTAAACGCTCCGAGACATGCAAAATACAGTTAAAATTACAGAAAGGCATTAAATATCAGAAATTGTTAGAGGCTTGTAAATTTAATGTTGTTTACTTGACAGTCTTCCAGATAACTGTTTGTCTTTAAAGTTGTTTTAGGTGTTCTTGAAGATATTTGTTATCTTTAGTCTGGCAGGTTGTCCTTAGTTTTAATAAAGTCTTGACTTTTGTTATATTAAATGTCTTTAAACGGCAATTTCTATATTCTGAACCTGTAACATATATATCAAATTGGCATGTGATTTGCACATTTCGCCTCGACTTTTAGTGTTTTTGTTCAGAAACATATTCCTTGCATTACTTAGACAAATGTATGCTTGTAAGAAAAGGCACATTTGAAATGTCACAAAAGTATAACATATTCAATGAGTATATATAATTATACTATATAAGTTGCTTGTCTTTTCTTGTCATTTATGTCAGTACTATATGGGTCATTTAATGTTTATATAATTATGACTGGCTTGATGACAATGACAATAAGTAATTTGTGCATTTGCATTTACTTTGAAAAGCAGTGCAACAGATGTTGTATTTTGATTAGCTACAAACATTTGAAAAAGTAACGATAACATGAATTTTGTGATTCAGGCACCATGCTACGATTGTGTAGATATCAACTACTCTCTTTCTCCTGATATAATATAAAGATAGGCAATGCTTTTAAATGCAAACCGACGGTTTTATATTTGTATTTGGCGACATGTCTGGGCTTATCAGACGGAAAACATCAATGTTCTTTTACATTGAGGAATTTTATCATCATACTATAGAGCAAACTTATTTAATGATATAAGTAATGTATACATCAATTAATGGTAGTAAAAACTGATGTATTCTTCTTTTCTCGTTTATTTGTTAGTCTTCTATTTGTCAGTTTTCAATGAAATCATTAAATTTATACATGTCATCGTTATAAGTAACACACGTACCATCGTTATCTAGAGTATTTAGAAAAGAAAACATCCAGGCTGAAACGGAGAAGCTAAAAACCGTGTGTTTTTTTATTTATTTAATATCATGTTTATATCTTGACTTTCGTGCACAAACTTCATATAATTCTAGATAAAGCACATATTTGATGTGTTAGGAATAATACCAATTAAAGTTTAATACACGTATGTTTATTATTATGGTCCGTTTCTGTATATCTTACATATGTTATGGTTACATAAATTAGCAAAACACACATATGTTGATACACCTAATATATGCTAGATATTTCATTAATTGCTGAGAATGATCTTGTGAAGGGTTTAATATAAAATGCTTATGCGCAATGTATTCTAACAGGTTTTCAAAAATCATCTCGTTACATAAGTGTATTTCACCGATAAGTAGTTGAATTATGAATATTGCAAATCCATTTTCAACTTTAAGTGAACGTAACAATCTATAATAATGCTTCAAAGTTATTTGTTTTTCACAGGTTTTGCTGTTTTACGGAATATTAATCACTTTCAACATGAGTGCTCTACATTTCTCATAGGACGTATGTTCTCGTTATCTAACATATATATCAAGATAATAAACTCCACAGAGAGTTTTATCTACCATGCAATATAAAACACTGTAAACATAAAACATCAATACCTTTTGTATTTTGAAATTTGAACACGCAAATTATACAGTGAAAGATTGTGTCTTAGGCTATTACATTATCTTAACAATAATGTATATCCTTTTAATTCTCTGAACAAATAGGAGAGACTCCTCAGGAATAGCAATTTGAAATATTAATGTAAAGGAAATATAACACATATTGCTATATGTGTTATATATCCTTTTCATACGTGCATGCATCAAGTAACTGCAGCTGGGCTACGCAATTTAGATATAAATTCTTTTTATTGAGCTCTTACAATTCACAGAACACTTTATTACTTATTTGTACACCAATATGACAACGTTTTAGTTTATGCTAGTCGAATTACTGACCGCAAAATGCGATGCCAACTATGACATTTGTATTGGCTGCAAAGGTATATATTTAATCAGCATTAAAGATCTTTAAAAAAATGCAACATATAAAGCAGTTGTGCGTAAATGGACGTTACATATTTTATTTATTTGTACTACTTGTCGAAATTTTGTATTTTTTTATAACACTTTATCATATACATATATATATATTGATATATTTAACTTCTTGTAGGTGAAATACTGACAGTTGTAAATTTACATGTAAGCATATCTAAATTTGGCTATGAAATTGGTGGTCAAAGTATTTATTAAACCAGTGTCTGTTAAAGACTTGCAAAATTTAGATTATTTCATATGAAAAAGCACATCGCAAAACATTCTTATTCTTTAAAATATTTCTTCTAGATGACTTGCTCTTAGACTAAAATTTATATATTTCTCTGATATTTATATATTTCTCTGATATTTTACTAAAGCTGAACATAATTCTGATAAAAGAACATTTTACAGTTCTCACACTTAAGTAAATAGCAGACAGAATAATGATTTTAATAATGCATTTATTACAAGAAATCTTTTATTAGTATTACAATGTATAATAATCAAATAAGTGCATTATACTATACATATTTCTTATCTCTCTAGTTGCTAAAACGTCTATGGCAATACATTACAACAGTACATATAACGGTTTTCCTAAACGCTTCGAGACAAGCAAAATCCAGTTGAAATTACAGAAAGGCATTGAATATCCGAAATTGTTAGAGGCTTGTAAATTTAATGTTGTTTGCTTGACATCTTCCAGATAAATATTTGTCTTTAAGGTGTTCTTGGAGATATTGTCCTTACTTTTAATGAAGTCTTGACTTTTGTTATATTAAATGTCTTTAAACGGCAATTCATATAATAATTGTTCTGAACCTGTAACATAAATATAAAATTGGTCATTGGCGAGTGTCTTGCACATTTCTTCTCGATTCATTTAATAAACCTATTCCTTGCATTACTTAGACAATGTATGCTTGTAAGAAAAGGCATAATTTGAATTATTACAAAAATATAACGTATGAATGCGTATATACAATTATACTATATAAGTTGCTTGTCCTATCCTTCTCAATTATGACAATCCTATATAGGTCCTTAAATGGTTATAAAATAACGACCGGCTTAATGACGATACTAAAGGTAATTCGTACATTTGTATTAACTTGGCTTAGTAAAGTAGTGCTACAGATGGTGCATTTTGATCAGCTGCAAACATTTGAATAAATCAAAATAACATCATTGTGATTCAAACACCATGATAGATTCTGTAGATATCAACTCCTCTCTTTCTCTTGATATATTATAAAGATAGGCAATGCTTTTAAATGCAAACCAACAATTTTATTTCCGTATTTGGCGACATGTCTAGGCTTATCAGACTGCAAATATCAATGTTCTTTTACATTGAGGAATGTTATCATCATGCTATAGAGCAAACTTATTTAATGATAAAAATAATGTGTATATCAACTATTGGTAGTAAATACTGATGTATGTCCATGACTATCTTCTTTTCTCGTTTATATGTTAGTCTTCTGTTTGTCAGTTTTCAATGAAATCATTCAATCTATATCTATCATCGTCATAAGTCACAAACGTACCAACGCTGTTTAGAATATTTAGAAAAGAAAACATCCAAGCTGAATCGGAGTAGCCGAATAACATATTCTTTATTTAACATGTTTATATTTTGACTTTCATGCACAAACTTCATATAATTCTAGATAAAGCACATATTTGATGTGTTAGGAATAATACAAATTAAAGTTTTATACACGTATGTTTATTACATGTATTATAGTCCGTTTCTATATATTTTACATATGCCATGGTTACTTAAATTACATAAATTAGCAAAACACACATATGTTGATGCACTTAATATATGCTAGATATTTCATTAATTTGTTAAGGAAAATCTTGTGAAGGTTTGAAAACAGCTTATTTCTTTCTTTTTTGTCTATTTTCATATCCTGTGAATTTCAACTTACAAACTTCAGGTAAGACTTATATTTTGTAATTTTTGTTGTAAGTCATAGCATATAGATTAAGGGTCGGTTTTTCTGTACTTCATATGTAAGTACATGATTTTATTCAATATCTCATATGCAGAATATCTTACAGTATTGTAAATGTGGTTTTATCATTTTGTTTCTTTAGAATACTTGTATAGTGTTACTTGATTTTGAAGAATCTCTTGTCGCAAATATCTAATTAAGTAGAAATTAACCTCATATTTCCGAACGTTTATGAACAAGTTGTTGTCTGTTAACCCTTTACCTCATATATACGCGAAACAACGCACTTTCGACCCCCCCCCTTTTTTAGGCCTGAAATAGTGAAAAAATGTTCTATTTGTTTGAGAAATGTTGCTAAAAAAGTAAGCATTTTTTTCGGCGCCGCCCCCATCAAAAAGATTATTCAGGAGGTTGCCGGAAGGGGGATGTGCCCATTCTGTTTTGGGGTTTGAAGGCGGAGGGGCGGAGTCCCCCTCATCGCTAAGAAAATTTTGGACTTGTGAGAGGCTAAAAATGACCCCAGGTCGATCATATGGTAACGTGTAACCAACTCTGAAAACCATTTGACTCTATCTCAATCCCTTGAGAAGTTGCAGCACTTTGAAATAAATTTTGATGGAAAAAATCGAGGCAAAATAGTAATTTTCGGCAATTTTGAGACTGAGCATGTCTTTACAAAGGCAATGGTCCAGTCAACATTTGTGCCAAGTTTGATTAGTATTCAAGCATTTTTCATAGTTTCATAGCAGTTTGAACTTGTAACAGGAGGCTTTTCAGTGAAAACGGCCATTTTTCCCAATATGCTCATGAGGGAAAGGGTTAAACAGTTTGAATACGAAGTTAACAAAATGAATTCATCAATATCTGTTACTATAATTAAAATGATATCGAAAATGACCATATTTAGCACAAAGGCTTATAATTATATCATGAAATGTAATAAATGTTCCACGAAAGGTCGAACAATAATCAAAGATATATATCTTAATCTGGCATTGCATTGATGTCTTGGCAAAAATTGTTTCATTATACCACCGCGACAACAAGTAGTGCGTCACCTTGTGATATATATGGATGTCACGTGATTGATACAAGATAAAATCACATTGTATTAGAACAAAAGATTGCCTACTCGAAAAGAAATATGAAAAGCTATATATCATCTATTGTTTCTCTATCTCGTATATAAATGATATTATGAAATATGAATTCGATACAGAGACATATTTTCATTTTGTTTGATTATAAAGAAAGCAGGAGTTACTTTCATTATTCAGCATCTGAACCAAGATCGTCAATTACATCGCTGTGAAATTTGTTGCGCCTGTCAAAAATGTTGTGTTTTCAATTTAATATGATTTTATTTTGTTTTTGTTTATTTTTTTAATAAAAGAAACATCTTAAAATCTGTCAATTTCTATTTTACATTACAAAAATTAACCAACGATAATTTTAGACAAATAAATACAAATTGAAAATATATTTAGTTACTTAAATTTAAATTTGCTAGACGTTTTAAAAATAAGTATCTGTCTAGTAAATTATTCCAACTACTTTTAGAATATTCGATATATTAAAGATTAATACTTTGTTCTTGTATCATGATAATGAATGAATTTTAACCATAGGTGTTTTTTAAACTTAAACAGCATTTGTTTATTTATGTATATATCTGATTCTTTGTACATTCTTTACACATTCAAATCATTTTGTTATTGTGAACGAATTTGTTTCATGTATAGCATAACCACGTGTTCAACATTGGAAATTGGCATTAATTACTGGTAAGGTTATAAAACTTTCAAATCATATTATATTCCAGTCTGAAAGATTGTCTTGTCTGAATAATAGTTTGCACCTATTTGGTAATACAAGTTTAGTTATAAATTATATTATGTAAATGGTATACTTGCTTCGTCATTCATCAGCAAAGGTGAACAGAACTAGATCATTTCACATTGTAAGCCAAGCAACACAGATGAAGCCTTTTGTTTAGTCACAAAGACTGTTAATTAATTCCGATTGTAGACTGGTCGTCTTTAATAGTTTATAAAACAAAATGTTTAAAGAAAGCAACAACATTGCGTGCTGTCTTGCTATAAAAATGTGTTAAGGTACTGAAATTAGTTCAATTGTTGTTTTAACAATGAGTAGATAATTATCTGTCTCTAAATTATTTCTTATTGAAGAAAATATTTGCCAATGTGTTGAACCCACGATATTTTATGGTCAGAGTTTGAGGTGAATTATTTTTTTTATGATCATATTAGAGAGACGGTTATATACTTATTTGAACGGAATGTACCTTTGTACGGTATTCAATGGCAACAAAATAACGATTGAGCTGTTTTGTTTCTAAAATTTAATTTAAATTGATCGGTATTAAGTAATAAGTGAAGGCTTTCAATATTTACTTTAAATCATTCATATTACTGATATTGTAGTTCTATAAATGTAGTGTTTGACAAACAGAATACCAGCATTTCGAAATATCTTCAAGTAACGAAAAAGTGGTTTTATTATTTTGTTTCTTATGACTACTTGAATGTATTCTGTAACTTGATTTTTAAGAATCTCTTGTCGCAAATATTTCAAACGACAAATATTTGACTGCATTTTTCCGAACGTAAATAAACAAGTTATTGTCCATTAAACAGTTTGAATTCGGAGCTAACAAAATGAATTCATCAATATCTGTTACAACCATTAAACGAAAATGACCATATCTAGCACAAAGGCTAACAATTATGTCATGTAACGTAATAAATGTACCACGAAAGGTCGAACAATAATTACAGATATATGTCTTGATATAGCATTACATTTATATCTTGGTAGGAACTATTTCATTATACATCCGCGCCAACAAATAGTAGTGCGTCGCCTTGTGATATATCGATGTCACGTGATTCAATCAAGATAATATCACATTGTATAAGAACAAAAGATTGCCTACTCGGAGAGAAACATGAAAAGCTATATATCATCTATTGTTTCTCAATCTCTTATATTAGTGATATTATGAAATATGAATTCGATACAGAGACATATTTTCTTTTGTTTGATTACACAGAAAGAAGGGGTTGCTTTCATTTTTTAACATTTGAACTACGATCGTCTATTACAGCGATGTGAAATGTGTTGTGCCTGTCAACATTGATATGTTAAAAATTTAAATATAATTTTATTTAGCTTGAAAAAAACATCTTAAAATCTGTCAATTTCTATTTCAAATTAACCAACGATAACTTGAGACAAATAAATATAAATTGAAAATATATTTAGTTGCTTAAAACCAGACACGGTTAAATTTGCTAGCCGTTTTCAAAATATTTATCTCTCAAGTAAATTGTTCCAACTACTTTTTTGACTATTCGATATCATAAAGTTTAACACCCTGTTCTGATATCATGATAATAAATGAATTTTAGGTGTCTTTACACAGAATTTATATATGGTATGGACAGCTATTACAGGGGAACCTTTTACTATTTACAGTTTTTGTCTGATTCATAGCACATATTTGAACATTTTTGTACATTTTCATTGTTTTGTTTGTAAACAAATATAATATGTTTCTTGAATTGCATAACCTCTAGTTTGACAGGAGAAGATTGGCACATTCATTAATGGTAAGGTTATAGATCTTTCGAATCATATTATATTCCACTTGTCCGCAAACTAGTGTGTACCTATTTGTTATTACATGTTAAGTTATAAATTATATAATGTTAATAGTATACTTGCTTCGTCATAGCACAACAAAAGTTAAAAGAACTAGACTATGTTCATTTTACATTGTAAACCATGCAACATATGGAGCCTTTTGTTCAGCCACAAGTGTTTGATTAAGTCAAGATAACACCAATGTTTTTCATACGTAATGATTGTATATATATATGTACAAAACAAAACAAAACATGTGCATACAAAGTTTTTTTCGTAATGATTCATAAAAAAAACAATGTGAAATTTATCTTTTAATCTCATGATTTTTTATCCATTTCCAAAAAATAACAAATAAATGCAATGGAAACAAATGAACGTACAATAGTTCAATATGATGTGATCAAACGACCGAAAACAGAAATTCACTTAAAATCTTACCAGGCTAAATATATTATTGATAAATATACCGTTCAAAATTTTAATTTTGAAAAAAATATTCATACGTATAGTTATTAAATGCCGACCAGTGGCGACCATGTTCAGTCGATAGAGATGAGCCAACTGATTTAAGTCTGCACTTGTCGCATGGATAGAATTAATTGCCACCAAAAGGTAAAAAGTTAAACTTTATCTGTCAGGAGTTTCTATAAAGATACAGAAAGCTTGATCTGTGTCATATTTAATTTATTTTGTTGAGAAATAAAGGTTGTACTTTTCACTGATTCACTACATGTTGGTATTAACAAAGAGCCAATATTCCCCAACTACAATTTTTGCTAGTGGAAATCTCTTTAGACGTCTTACGTTAGTGGCTGGTTGTACTTCATTTGTCATCAGAAAAAAATGCATCAATTTTTAAATGAATAATGATAATTCTCATTTTCGTTCTTGTGTCAGAAAAAAGACGTGTCACGATTATTTTTTTTTCTATTTGTGTAATCCGGAAACAACATCAACAACAATCCCTAATGAATATTGTTTGCCAGCCTATTTGAACATTTTCAAAATAGTTGACACATTTGAAAGCGTGATGCAATTCATATAGTTTATTTGTATCCATTAATACTGCATAAAATGTTGCTTTTGAAACACAATTAATATCTGTTTTTAAAATGAAAAGTCGTTAATAATAAATTGAAAGATATTTGAAAGTCAACACTTAAGCAATTTGTATTGATATAAGTTAAGTATCTAGTAATGATATATATGTTGTATAAATATTGCATGAAATTGGTACATATTTTACAATTTAATTGAATTTTTCATGACAAAGGGGCTGAATAGAATTTATTTTATCCTGTTTGACAATCATAATGGAAATTACATTTATGTATTTAACTCTAAAATATAGATATATTAAACATTAGACAATGCTTATTTCCCAACTTATCATGGTCGAATAGAGGCATCTACTTTCCTGCGGAACCGCTACTTTTCTTCCGCGCGTACGATGAGAAAGAATTTGTAGTAGTTAAACAGGTTGCCTCAGCATTTAATGCCCTTAAATGAGAGAAACGTGTCGAATAATTAATTTGTTTATTTTGTTTTTTGGAAAAATTTCTTTCGGGTAAAAATTTGTAAACTGGGAGAAATTAGTTTGTATTATACACTAAGTGAGTAAAGTTAACTGCTTAAAAAACAATAGAATTTAACCCTTTTTATTACTAAGATGAAAAATGGTAGTGGAAGACATGAGAATTCTATTTCCCGTAGGACTCTCTCATCTTGTAAAGCACAAAGGAAGCATGAGTAAATACCATTAAAAGCAGGAACGCTTAACTGATGATCTGGCGTCAAATATGTCGTCTTGAAAACATATTTCTCTTGATTTGTTTAAATAATAATGGCGACACCGTGATCATTCGAATACATTTTTGTGTAAATAATCAATTAAGAATGAAAGAAACAACATTTGTATTGTCTTAAAATTTTAAGAAATCAGTTTTAAGACATTTTGATGCAAATTATTTTAAACAAAATTAAAAAAAAAAAAACAAAAAAAAACAATATAATAAGAAATAAATAAAAGAAGGAAAAATCAGAATATTGATAAAAAGAAAACACATTAAGGCAAGTAACAAACAACAGCTACTACAAAAGAATAGAACGAATGAAAAAAACAAAGAAACATCAGAAGCCAAAGTAAAGATTAGTGTATGTTTCAGTATCATACAATATCATATGTTTTTATTATTTAACATGCAGTTGGCGTGCTTATGTATCACTTAAGGAACTCGTTATTCTTGAATCATACACAGTAAACTATAATGTATCATTTCTATTAGTGATAAACAGTATCAATTATAGTGTTAGTGATAAGTGATGAGATCACATTTCCCGGAGATAAAAATATAACGTCTTTAAAATGTCAAACGTCTCTGTTAAATAAAAAGCTCAAAATAGACGAATAATAAAATAAAGGAATGTCACACAAACATTGTATGATCAATTAAGGAATAGTTAAACAAGAACATATTAGTATATTGATAAAGTAGCTTTAACACAGAAGGATTTTGTTATTGTAAACTACATTTAAAAAATGCACGTTCGGAAGATAACTTAGGACGTAAATAAAAATACAATACACACATAATTATGTAAAAGAATTGTGGAAATTAGTGAAATGCTTGTCAAAACAGAACAAAAAAAAAACGAAAAGAAAAGTAATAAATTTCTCCAGAGCTGATGGACTATTTATATAAAAAACTAATGAGAATGGTTGGTACTTTAACATCGAGTAACTTGTCAATATGCATACAACTTCAAAGGTTTCCATTTATTTATTCATAGAACAAACAAAAAATAAAACGACAAAATTTTATATTTTTAGAAATGATAAATTTCATTTTTTTCATTTGTTATATCATCTAATTACTTAAGTTTTTTTAACCTATGTGACAAAATAATTGCATAAGTGCCATGCCGCCTAATATAAAAAGTTCCTCTGGTTGGAAAAGTGTGCATTACAGATTGGAAATCATTATGTATCACTTTGAACATGAACATTACATGTATATAAATATTATGACCTAATATATATGTAAGTATTTTGTTCCACACGTAAGCATTTCTTATTTCTCTTTGTGCGGTGCTAAAATGCATATATACACATAATGGGTTTCTTAAAACGCCTGGAGGCCAAACAAAACGACTGATATTACAAAAAGACATTAAATATCAGACATGGTTAGAGGCTTGTCAATTTAATCTTGTTTAATGTCTAAAATGCATTTTAAGACGCGTGTGGAACATAGAGCAACTTTATTTATTTCTTTTGTTTTGCAAATAGAATGGTATATTTATTTTGTTTTTGGCATATGTTGTTTGTGGTATTTTATTGAACCTACTAAATTGTTTGAATTAAATAAAAATCTAACAAATATCGATTCGCATCACGTTTATAATACATAGAAAATAGATGAATAAATAAAAATAAATAAATGATTTTTATATAAAAAAAATACAATAACATGGAATGAATCATTATAATGCTGAGACATAATTCCTATTACCGTAAATATAACCCAAGAAGCCTGAATGTTTCTTGAAAAATATTACATAAATACACATAACGGTTTTCTTTAAATAGATTACATAAATACACAAAACGATTTTCTGAAACGATTCGTTTTTCTTAAACATTTTGAGACTAAGTAAATTCAATTGAAGTCACAGAAAAGCATTCAATATCAGACACGCTTTGAGGCTTGATATTTTAATCTTTTTTATTTAACATCTACCAGATGTAGGTTTGGCTATAAATTTGTTTCAGCTGATCTTAAGGGTATCTTTTATCTTGAGTCTGGCAAGCTGTCTCACTCTTGTTTTTAAATTAAATGAAGTCCAAGTCTTTCATACTTTCAAAATTATGTTGTAACTGTTTGATTTTCCCGGAATAATGGCAGACATTTTGCAATTTTGTTTGCATTTCAATTAATTTATACTAAATGTACGCTTTCGTAAATAAAACTGTTTGGAAGAAGTTAATAGTTTATATACATTCAGTCCGTAAGAAGAAAACAACGATTTCTAGCAGTATTGCTTGCTGTCTTGCTATAAAAGTCATTAAGGTTTACCAGTTGTTTTAACAATGAGCTAATTGCATGTTTCTAAATGAGTTGTCATTGAAGAAAACATGATAGACCCAGGAGATTTTATGCGCATTATTTGAGGTGAATCATATCATAATTATATTGGATGGGTGGTGTCATACTTATTTGTAGAAAGTGTATTTTTTGGGGAAATTTGATGGGAACAGGTGAATTAAAGGTCATTAATATCACCTCAATATCTTATAGTTATTTACAAACAAGTATAGGTTTTATTTTTCTATTTCAGCATCCTTTAAAAAGTGTAGATGTTTTTTTTTCAGTAATCCAGTGTAGTAATTTTACTGATTGAATAACATTTCAGACCATGATAAGACTAACTGATTGAATAACATTTCAGACCATGATCAGACAATAAAAATGCACTAGCTGATTAAGGTCTACACTGGCAGCATGGGTAGGATCAACTGCTGCCAGTAGGTTAGGGGTTAAGGAGCTTTTATAAAGATTCAGAAAGAAATATGTGTGTTTTATTTGTAACAATGTTTGTACTTTTAACTTATTGATTGATAAAAAGTCGGTATGAACAAAAAGCTAATATTCCCCCCAGCTACATTTGTAGTTAGTCGATGTGTCTTTAGACATCTTACGTCAGTGGATTGTTGTATTTCATTTATCACAGGAAAAAATGCTCCAAGTTGTATAAGGGATAACGAGAATTTTTCATATTTTCTTTTTTGAGTTGCAAAAAAAGGAGTGTCACGATATTTTGATTTTTTTCTATTTGTGTCATAAGAAAACTACATTATTAACAATCTCTAGTGAATATTGTTTGCCAGCCTATTTGAACATTTTCAAAACAGTTGACATGTTTAAAAGCGTGATGCAATTCATTAGGTTTATTATTTGTATCCATTAATACTTCATACAATGGTGCTTTTGAAACACAAAACATTTGTATTTGAAATTAAAAGTAATTAACAATTAATTGAAATGTATTTTAGTCAATATTTAAGCAATTTGTATTGACATAAGTTCAGTACATTAGACAAACGTTTTAAAATGATAAATAGGTTTTATAAATATTGTATGCAACTGCATCATATATTTTGTAATTTAACTGAAATTCATGGCAAAAGGGCTGAATAAACAACCATTTTGTTATTGCAGAATTCCTGATGTAATGCTTTGAAAAAAAATACAATCATTCAAACAAATTCTATATTTATTCATTTTTACTGTTATTTGAATTACTTTTCCTTGGCGTAATTCTTTTCTGTTCTCATTATATTCACTCTTTGCAAATAATGAATTTGATTTGTTCTTTAAATACACTAAATGCAATTAATAATTATTATCATACAAGGTTTTCTGGCAATATAAGTTAATATGTTCAATGAATTACATTCTCAGTCACGATTATTATTTTGGTTGTTTTACTTCGGTTAATTTACACTTTAGAATGTATTCTGTCTGCATGAATTACAAGCAAGAACTTCCTAAGAACACTCGAGAGAAATCAAGTATGAAGCGTGTATTTGATACTATTTATATTTAATGCCAGACGACAGTCATCGTGAGCTATAACTTATAAAATGAAAAGTTGTAATATAATAACAGACAGTAGACAAGGAAAGATAACTTTTTTCTTGTTTGCTAGACTACGAAAGAATCTACTTGTTGTTTCATTGTTCCGGCTTTGTTCCTAGAGAGATATATTTATGCCATTGTTTTATTCAAAATATGGTTCGCCATGATTTAATTTTTCTAGATAAATTGCTTCTTTAATTTTAATCAAAGTAAAGCAATTAAAAACTACTTAGTTATTTTTTTTTTCTATGGTTGTCGTGTGGAAAAGTTTCAGATGTATTATATAAACCCAATATACAAAATTAATGTTATTTTGCCCAAATATTAATATTTGTTGAAATATTTTATTGAGTTGTTGGTGTTTTTTGTCAAAATATATGCTCATTTCTGTTGAATTTACAAGTCATATATAACATAAATAGCTTGCAAATACTCAGTTGTTAATATTTTAGGTAAATAACTTTGCATTATTTAGCACAACAACTTCATTTTATCCTGTCTGACAGTCATAATGGAAGTGATATTTATTTCGTTTTCTATAAATATAGATATATAAAACATTAGAAAATGATGTTTGCCCGACGAATTACTTGATTAAAGGCATTTATTTTCCTGTAAAACTGCTCTTTTTTCAGAGCACCCAAGGAAAAAAAAGTAATAGTTAAACAGGTTATATTCGCATTTAAAGCCCTTAAATGAGAGAAACGTGTGGAATAATTAAATTGTTTTAGATGTTCTTTCCTGGTATAGCATCTGTAAACTCAGGAGAAATTAGTTTGTATATATCACAACCTTAGTGCAACAACAGGTTAACTTCTTATATAATTCAGTAGGAGTTATCCCGTTACTGCATTGAAGTGACGACAAATCGGAAAGAATAAGGAGAGACGGGAGATTTTTATTTCCCGTAGGACTTTCTCATCTTGTTTAACACATAAGAAGCATGAGTAAATACCATTAAAAGCAGGAACGCTTAACTGATGATCTGGCGTCAAATATGTCGTATTGAAAACATGTTTCTCTTGATTTATTTAAATAATAATGGCGACCGCGAATTCATTTGGATGCAAAAATGTGTGAATGCGGCCATCAACATGTTATTTTCTTCATATGACTCAAACATATTTGGTTTTTAGACATTTGGACGCAACAAAACAAAGCAAAAAAGAAAAATAGAAACACCACAACAACGAGCATTATATACAGAAAAAGAGAAAAGCGAAAGAAAAAATTTAATTTAAGTTTAAAGGGTTCAATTTTTGCTTATGCATGGCAAATGACAGTGATATTTATTTGTATTTTTTATTTTCAACACTTTACAAGTAAAAAATTTGATAATGCGGGTTTTCTTCTGGCCAAAATGACACCATTTTAATAATTGATAAGTAGTTGCAATTATATTGTAAGTGTTTCTGTCCTATTTTCTATATCACTTACTGAGGTTAAAATGTAAAAGGTCTCGGTTTAATTACAATCTCAAAAATAGAAGAATATTATTTTAATCCAGAGGTTGTTTTTTATAATTATAATGTGACAAAATAAATTTATAAGCGCCATGTCGTGAAACATATATTCATTATTACACTGGTACATGCAGCGTTAATGTATTTTACCTATAAGAAACTTTCAAGGAACATTCTGATGTATATTCTTTACTTATTTAAAACCCCCTTTATTCACAACAATCATCCTATATGCTTCAGAGATATATGTTTCCACGGATGTTGGTGTTACATAGAATAGTTATCACTTAAAACATGAACTTACTGCATGTTTTATGCACATTTATTCTTGTTATATAACAATACAAAGAATTTATATAATGACCTCCATAGAGAGATTTATCTACCATGCTAGATGAGACACTGAAGAAGAAAAACACATTTATACCATTTGTTTTAGAAATATGAGCACTCGAATTATATGATGAATTAGGGTGATTCTTTCGTTGGCTGTTACATAATCTGAACAGTAATGTATTATCTTTTTATCCGCAAACAAAAGATACAAAGAGGCCTTTTGAGCAGCAATGTGAACTGTTTGTGAAAGGAAACATATAACATAACAATAAACGAAATTTTCATTATTTATTTATATAATTTTATTTGTCGTCCTCCTGCAATTTCTAGAAAATCTGACATTTAATACATTGAAATTTGTAAAGATTGATAAGTTGACGCAAATTCTGACAGTACATTTATATATTATTTAATGCCAAATGAATAGCACGATGTCACATATAATCGTGACCAATAACTCATATATAAAAGGGTAGTTTTTAATGTTTTTACATGATCGGACTGGAAATACTTTTGTATAATTTATATTCCATTTTATGTATGTCTAGACCAACTGAGTGTGTGACAAATTTCAGATAATTTATTCACACTTTTTTTTGCAAAATAATTTTTTTTCCCCAAAATTGGGAAGCGTTGCAACACTTTTGAATCAAATCGGGCTGAAAAAAGCACAAAAATACAATTTTCAACTTATTGCTGTGTATTTTCTTTTTTAATCTTTGTATATCCTTCTGTTCTATATGCCCGAGCTAAACTATGTGAGAAAATCAAAGTTTATGTTTTTAGGCATTTCCATCTCAGTGAATTTCTTTAAATTTACTCGCAATCGGAAACGATTTCATATGAAAAAAGAAGAATTATCACAAAATTGTGTTATTTAAATAAAAGTTTTAGGTTCTCTTGCATTTAACATCACACATATTTACCGTTTTGCACTCAAAGCGTTTTGTATATTTATTCTGTTACTTAAACTACTGACGACAATTACATAGAAGAATAGAAGTATAGAAGAATTAAATGGATATTTACCAACTATCTCTTGGTATTGTCAACATCAGTATAAAACGTATTTGTGTGCTATTAACATGTCGGTCGTAAGTCCGATTTATTAGTCTATGTGGATTCTGTGATACAAAGTTGTCTTGTAATTGTACATAACTTGTACGCATCATTAAAACAGTGTTGGATAATAGAAGGACAGTGTGTTAATTTGATGTCCGTACTGTTAGCTGTAACACCAGTTTGTTTTATTACAATGAACTTGTATTTCATTAATCACCAAAACCATTACAAAAAGGAAAATGTCATTATTTGTTTTAGGTGACTAAATATCTCTTTGTACAAATAATTGTTTCTTTAACTCTTCGAGACAAACAAAATTAAATTGAAATTACAGTTAGACACTATATTTCAGATACTGGTGAATTTACTTGACGTCTTCCAGATGTAACAAATATATTTGTCTAACAAGTTGTTAAAACAGTTCTTGCAATAATTTGATATATCTTTAGTCTGGCAGATTGTACTTATTTAAAACAAAGCTGGCGTTTTCTATACTCAGCGTTTTAGGATGACAAGAATTATTGACAAGCACATGTATTTAAAAAAATTGGCTGTTATTTGTTGGTTTCTTTACCTAATTTCATTTGAATTGGGTTTTTTCTCCAATCTTCCTAACAACTTCATGTACAGCTTATTTTAAGATCAATTAAATTTGAAAATTAGCATTATGCAGAGAAATACTTCCACGACAACTTTTTCATACGAATTTATTATTATATTCCGCTTCTGTGTTATGTGTATTATGCTCGTATACTTTCTATTATTGGAATATATAGAAAGTCTTTTACAATTAATAATTAATCAATAGTTTAGTTAAAGACTGAATACCGTAAGCATACTTCACTTTGAGATGCTTATTTACTCAATGTCCTTAGATAACAAACAACATTGAGTGCAGCGTTGCTGCAACAGCACTTACAAGTACTTGCATTAGTTGAATTGATGTTTTATCAATGAACCAATAATTATCTGCCTTTTAATTATGTCTCACCGGAAGAATTTGTGCTGTTGAATTCACAATATTTTGCGATCACAATATAAGGATAATGATTATATTGAACGGATGGTTACATACATCTGTGTTCATTATTTACCTTTCGATTACTTAAAATATAGAATACATTTTCTGCCGAAGGTCGTCTGATTTCACATTGACCTCCGCTAAAATTAACTGTAAAGAAATGAATATAGGCAGAATTTTCATTGGTCATTTTAACACTAATAGCCTGTTCGATTGGTACTTTAGAAGAGCTTCCGTTATAGGTAGAGGTCTGTTCGATTGCGCGATGGCAAGAAGTGTTGGAAAAAGATATAAAGTCAGAATAAATATAAAAACACAATAATGATATATTCTAGATTTTTTAAACAGCTTTTCAATAAATATATGAAATTAAATATGACAGATAACATTTTTGATACTTTTGCGTTCGATTGGGTTTCTCTTCTAAGCTGTTCTAGTCATTATATACTCTTCTCGAACCGAGCATTAGACGATTGAAACGAACTTTCGACTAATTTACAGTTGCAAAATTTTCCGTGGAATTAGTGTACAGTATCTACTAAATCTTTGTTTTAATATAAATTCTTATTCAAATCAAATTCCATTTTGATTAAAATCAAATAATATAAGTAATATTGTTTAAATCTAAGATGACAATGAATGTGGAAAAACGTAGTAGGTAAAAATAAACTGAAATTCAACTATTGAGGACGAACAAAATGTTTTGTTTACGGTTAGCATGGTTAGTAGTAGCTTATCTTATGCAAGTTTACAAGTTTGACTTCGGCCGAGTATCTTTTAAAAAACTTCTTATTTGTTGTATTGTTGTAAATAAACATTTAATTTATCTAAATGACTGAAAATCATTTACAAAAACGTATAGATGCTCTTTCAAACTTTGTAATACATTTCTAATCATGTATGAAGTTTTATTTGATTTTGAAGTTTGTCTTGTCATACATAATGCAATTTTCTCTCGGATGTCTGCATTTTTGCAAGTGTTTTATGAATTAAGCCAAAGCTAACAATAACTGCTTCTACCAATAAAGGAAAAAATAACCATTCTTGGCACGAAGTTATACAACGCTTGTCGTGTTAAAAATAGCACAAAAGGTCAAACAATAATTACAGATATTTGTCTTGATCTGGCATTACATTGGTGTCTTGGAAGGAAATGTTTCATTAAACATCCGCGACATCAAATAGTACGTCGCCTTGTGATATATCGATGTCATGTGATTGATCAAAGATAATTTAGGGTGAATTAGAACAGAAGATTGCCTACTTGGAAAGAAATATTAAAAGATATAAATCATTTGTTGTAAGTCGATCCGTTATAAATGAAGTAAATCAAATGAAGTAAAAAAAAGGAGTTCGATAGATTAAAATAGCATTGGCCATATGAAAAAAAGGAATTCATTTTGTTATAATTTTACAATTAAATCTAGTCTCAGAAGTTGGTGAACAGGAACATTTAGTACGATGTCAAAATAAACTACACAAAATGCGTGTCATTTATATCAAAACGTTTAAAGTTCAGTATTTTAAACTAAATCTTTAAAAAATCGTGACATGACTTGATGTTGAATAATGGAATAATTGTGTCAAAGACTCATAGTCAATTCCTTACGTTATTTTTTCAGAAATGCCTGTTTAATGAATCATTCGCAATATGACCAAATAATGTGTTGAAATAAGTTAAAA
This sequence comes from Ruditapes philippinarum, assembly GCF_026571515.1. Classification (NCBI taxonomy): domain Eukaryota; kingdom Metazoa; phylum Mollusca; class Bivalvia; order Venerida; family Veneridae; genus Ruditapes; species Ruditapes philippinarum. The sequence continues at coordinate 126,137 of NW_026860204.1, forward strand.
TGCCAGAAAATAAACAAGCGACAAAATTATTAACTTAAAGGTAAAAACTGTTTGAGATCTTTCTAACATAAATGCAGTTAATGAAAACTCCATGTACACATTTGTTGTATGATTAAGTACAATTTTGTTCATTTTTTTGTTTGTTCTTTTTTAGAAATAAAAAGCTACATGTATAACGAATATGATTTTATTGTTTTATTTTAAAAAACAATTTCATCTTTGTAAAGTTTAAACGTAGTAACCTATTATTTAAATGTTTTTATCTATATTGTTTCTTGTTTTATTTAGAAAGAAATTTTTTATTAGCCAGAATGTATTTGACATTTTATTGAAACTTAAGCTATCGTATCAAATTTGTCAACGAGCGTTTTGTATCAGTACATTTAATTACTTTTCTGACATTTTATGAAGTCATGATCAAGTGGCAAGAGTTCGTAAACTTGTCTAAGTTAAACAAAACGGTATACAAGTTTCTGAGATATTTTTATCATTTAAAATATTGATTAGTATGATATCGAGTAATGGAATGACATACAGTATCGTGTAATGATACGGTTTGTGCGACTATGATGCAACTAATGATTAAACAAGGATGCAAAACGGGAGACTTCTAACAGATTGATTGCATTGGTGCTATAAAAAAAGTTTAAGATGACTGCATTTGATTTAACATTTTTCTAGACTATTCCATAAAACTATCAATATTGACAGATCTAATGAGGCTACAATAAGAACTATTAAATGTTATTTAATTCACACTAATATCATGTTATTCAATCTTTCATATAATACACAAGACGGTTTGGTAAAAATGACTTTAAAATAATGAAATATAAGTATATATTGTATTAAAATATGGGCTGTAAATGAACATAAACCTCTTGTATAATTACATGTATAAATTAATCAATAAAAGTTATGTTATAACTATTAGGGAAAATCTCTGTGCATGACATAAAGCAAACGGTAGACTGTCGTCAATAAAGAAACACTTTCATTTCCTTATTACAAATTTTATGATATCTCTGACAATATCATTTTTCTTAAAGAAATCGATAATCACTGATATGCAAATGTCCCATGAATCTGATTTCCTATTGATCCTATCAAAATAAGCAAGATGTAAACATATAACTTAAAGTAGGAATGGTAACAAATGTTACAATTTCTGATTTTTGTCACCAATTTTGTTGAAAAAAATTCGTCTTTTATCTTAGATCTTAGTTTTAATCAGTCATTCGTTTTCACATGGATGTACGTGTGTGTCGCATTGCTGCCCATATGAGTTTCATATACGTTGATAGTATGATTCTGTTATGTGTAAAATATAATTTATTTGATACACTCTCTTATAAGTTGAGCAAATACACCCTATGATAAACTTCCATCGCACTTTTTTATGTTTGTTGTCATGGAAAAATGATCTAATACGTTGCTCTCGTTGAATTTCAAATAAAGGCTCAACGAAAAGCCGGTAAGTTATTGCGTCGAATTAGTTACCTAAAGATCGGAAGCTGCCTCGGTTCAAACCCCGTTAGTAGCATGCCGTGTCTCTTTGAGCATAAACCTTAATATTAATTTCGCATTACTGTATATGTCTAGGAACGGGTTTCGAAAGACAGTCGACATATAAAACAGTTCCGTATAAACTGGATGAATGTTAACTTAATTTCCTTAATTGTCAATTTCTACCTCATACTGCAAGAGTTACAGCGATATACATTCTAATATTAAGTTATTCTTAATTTACCATATAACATTGATAAGAAAGAATTAAAGTATTCTATGGTCAGTTAAATTAGATATGGATACTATATAGAATTATAGATGTTGCTATTTTAAAATGTACCTCAAGTGAAAGTTTTGCCAATTTTTATTTCTTTGGCGTAATTCCACCATAATACCGGACGTTTGCTTTCCCAAGCGTCTGTATATATCTATCAAGCTATCTGGCGATATTTAATATGATAAACATGTTTTGTACAACGCTTTCTCCACTGCAATCATCATCTATTACATGAACACCGTCTGTAAATTGGTGATATTACATCTACGTCTTCAAATCAATTATCTATGTATCAAGGCAACCATTAATATATAATATGAACGGCTTCTGTAAACACCCTTTTTATCGTAGATATCTGGGAAATTAAATCGATTTACATTCGAAATCTGCAAAATTAGATATGTTATGATTAGGACGAAGTTATTTACCGTCAATGTATATTTGCAAGGTTGTCTTTGCTTTCATCTAAATATCAGTAATTGACGTAATAGATGTTATTGAAAATTACTTGTGATTAAAAAGCGAAACACTTAGTTTAATCATATGTGTGTATATACATTCATTTGCATCTATCCAATATTTCATTAATATAGAGATATAAAAAATTCACTTGAATTACTTTCATAAGTACATTTCATCACTAAGAAACTACAATGGAATAAATATAATGTATTTTGTATTTATTATAACCATATTTATTCTATCAATACACTTTAAACACTGAAAATATATTTCTTTTCACGGGCTGTATAATGACCGTTCATTTTTTGCCCTTGTGCCTTGTCATGTTTGGTGTCACGCTAGGCGTCATGCAGGAGGTCCTGTGTTGAGGGATGCGTTCATTTAATGTCGCCCTTCCTTGTTAATCTTGTTTTTCATGTAGTGTGTTATTTTTTGGAATATCACATTTAACATAATCGTTCCCATTTTCTTATGCGGCATTTGTTCTGGTTATCTAACATATATATCAAGATAATGAGCTCTTTAGGGAGACTTATCTACCATGCAAGATAAACCACGGAAAATAAAACATCAATACCTTTTGTATTTAGAAATATGAGCACGCAAACTTTACAGAGATGATAATGTCTTTAGCTGAAACATTATCTTAACAATAATGAAATACCTTTAATCCGTGAATCAATGAGACGGAACCCACGGGAGCAACAATTCGAGATATAAATGAACGGAAAATATAGCTCATATATATAAAGGTTTAAAACAATTAGGTGTTACATACATTATTTATCCATTCTATGTGTCTACAGAATTGTTTGTTATTGATATTTACATCAATTTCGACAACGAGTTTGATAAATTTTCCCTAGACAGAAATAAGCGATGTTAAATATGATCATGACAAGTATTTGTTAAAAAGCATATATTCACCCATTTGTTACAACCTCCAAAAATGTAGATTCAAATGAAAATTAAAAACAACAAATTGTATCAAATTAATTAAAAAAGATTTCCTGGGTGTCTTGCCTTCGTTGACTTTTTCGTATATTTACACCAATAATGAATGTTTGATATTTTTTCTGCCAGATGAATTACCTATAGCAATTTCAGAACAATACATAAATAACACACACTTAAAATATCATCTCGGGGAAAATACTATTACCAAAAGCGATAACAATAACGATGAATGATTTTTGCTGTACTCACAACCCTATGTGTTATTTATTTTATTACCCATAACAAATTCTTCATTGGGACACTTTCTCTATAGGCTTTTATTTTTTTCAGATTTGCCTGTGATAAAATCTACTGTTACCTATGTTACAATATATAAATAACACATGGGTTTGTGGATAACAGTAAAAATATCATCCCGAGGAAAATACTGTTACCCGAGGCGTAGCCGTAACATCGATAACAATAACGATGGATGATTTTTGCTGTACTCACAACCCTATGTGTTATTTATTTTATTACCCATAACAAATTCTTCATTGGGACACTTTCTCTATAGGCTTTTATTTTTTTCAGATTTGCCTGTGATAAAATCTACTGTTACCTATGTTACAATATATAAATAACACATGGGTTTGTGGGTAACAGTAAAAATATCATCCCGAGGAAAATACTGTTACCCGAGGCGTAGCCGAGGGTGACAGTATTTTTACGAGGGATGATATTTTTACTGTTACTCACAAACTCATGTGTTATTTATTTTATTACCCTGAACAAAAATACTGTGATGATCTGAGATTGTCAACTAAATCTAACTGTAACAAAAATAAACAAAGAGTAACAATAACTAAACTGTCCTTACCTTTTAAGTTTTAAGTGTACTTTAGGCCTACTTGAGAATTTTTCTTTTTCTCTTATTCTTTAAGCAAGAGATGATATCTACAAATCATAAACATACAATAAGCTAGGTTTTATTTAGAAAACAAAACACTAACCCATTTACACGGTTATGATCTGTGAAATCTGATCCTTCTGTTTCCAGAATATTCTTAGCATGGTTTTGATAAAATAACGATGATATCGTATGTCTGTCCACCATATCTGTAACGTTTCACTGATTAAAATTGTAAAATAATCCTTTGTTGCATGCTCAAGGTAGCTCGCTACTTTCCGACCGAAATATGACAGCATCTCAGATCTTGATGATTTTTGATATGCAAACATATAAATATGTGAGCTTTACTTCTGCAGCATTATTTTATAAATAAACAGCGTTACTATGACGTCAAAGCGCCCTCTATCGGTGGCGGCGAAATTGCGTCTTTTTTATCAATAAACCGGTCTGTTCTTATCAATTTTCATCCGATTTCATTCATTTTAATTTTATAATGTTCAGTAAATGTATGTCTTTATTATGGTGTCTTTCTTTAACATTTACTTAATAGTCTGCAATTTTACGTTATTTTTCTCTACGTTCTGACGTCCATATTTGATGCAAATATCGCGCGATATCGCAATAAAGATTGTGAAATAATAAAAAATCAACACGGTGAATTTTGCTATAATTTTCCGAGCGTGTAGTGAGATAGTGAAGGAAAATATTTATGCAATAAAAATATAGGGTCAACGCGAAAGATATTTTGCTATTACTGTTTTAAAATAAAATAAAGGGTGAGTTAAACGTAATGATTTTGGTGACGTTAATAGATGTTGGCGTTCAAAGAATAATACCAAATAACAGTTTTCTTACGTCAAACATTACGATAGTAAGTATAAACAACACAGGGACTTGATGGAATGTATATTTTTTAAATTGTCGATTATTTTCTCATTGAAAGCATGCGCTAGATGAGCACATTTACAATGTTTAATCCGACAATCCCTTTTTAAATGCTTTCCTAATTTGCAGGACACAGTCTCATACATCTTTTAATTCTAATTTTATATTTGTGATGTTGTTAAAGTGTTATATTATTATATGAATTAACTAGTTTCAGATTCACATATTGCTTTATGAATGAAGTAAGAATATTAGGTCGCTTAGCTTATACCCGTAGAATATTTATTTTACGTTACATTCAGTCTTTAAACACTTTCATAAAATCGCATAAAGGCAGACGAGCCTCGGTGTCAAAACACAACGTAAAAATACAATTAAAATAGATATAAAATAGATATATAAATATGCATACAAATGTGCCGAAATAAGTGATAAATAAAATTCAGAAATAATATTCAAATATGTTAAAGGGACTCCACTGAGGTTTTTTGACATGATGGAACTGAAAATATTTTTTCCAGATAAATGTACCTGATGTAGGTTTAGACAATTAATCTTTGTGCAAAATTTCAGAGCATTCGCGCACTTCGTTTTTCCAGAATAATTATTCAAAATGAAAAGCGTTTAAACGCTTTTCACCCAAATCGGGCTAACAAATTAATTTCAAAGTATATTTCTTAACTATCTTCGCATATATTTCTGTTTAAAGTGCCCCAGCTCATTTATGTAAGAAATTCAAATGCTATGTGTTTGGCTTTTCAATTTCAGTGGAGTCCCTTTAAGAACATTTAAAAACAAACTGTACAAGAAACAAAAACCTTTATTTTATTTTTATTTTTGCTTACCATTTTTAAGTATGTGCAATACATAGATTATACAATTATAATCTAATTAAAATGTCATGATAATTAGAAAATGAGCACTTATGTGACAAACTATAAACTATTTTGGAAGCAAAATCATACTGAATAAAAAAATATATAAGCATATTCGCAACTGCAGACTCGAATGTAAAACACCCAATATAACCATTACTCAACTCGAATTCATTACCGCTTTTTCATTACAGTATAACATAGCGGCCCTCAAAATATTATTTATTTCTAAAGAGTTCCACTACATTTTACCTCTGTAGAGCAACCACTCTAGGCAACAAAAGGCATTTCTCTGTAAAGGTTATACTGTATATTTTAATTAAATACAAAATATAATTATTAGATAACTTGTGCAACTTTTGTTACCACCGAATACGAATAATGTATTATGTTGACGTTATCTTGTTCATTTTTTAATACAATACAGTTTGCTTTAAAACAAACATATAAAAATAAAAAAAAAACAAGAAAAAAACCCTCAAAACACACACCAAAAACACTTGTTTATGATGTAAACAATAAAATGGACTTCTCCCTTATTAAGGGAGATCATAATCAAGTTTTTTAACTTTGATTATTCTTCTGTTGCCACGTTGTAATCGTAAAGTGGGTCTTACGCTGAATTCGGAAGGCATGGATTCGAGACACGATCGCGTATTGTCCTTTAGATTGTTTACTGTGTATGAAATGTTTCAAGGTCCACCTCGGACTCCTGTCATTCATTTCCAAAGAAAAGTTGATACTGTGAGAAATACTGGTTTCGTTAAATTCCCTCCGCTATAATTGTGAAATAATGTTGAAAGCGGCGTTAAACCCAACATTAAAAAAATAAGAAGATATAAAACACAAAAATGCATAGTTCATTATTTTCATAGGCTCTACATAGCACTGCATTATGTGCAGACAAAAAACGAGCTTCTCCCACAACCATAAATCACACAATTGAGAATCCTACATAATCGCCTTCAATACATGGGAATCTATATTTAATATGCAAAATGAACATACTCAAAATAATCAACGGATCTTTCGCCTTTTTCGAGAAAAATCGCGGGGTTCAGGTCGCCCCCCCAAAAATGCCTAGTAAAAGCTTTCCCCCGATCAGGGAGTTTAAAAATAAATAAAAATTCCTGTAATTAAAAGTGGGAAAAACCCTGAGAAAATTTTAAAACATAGCAAGAGGGGGGATTTTTTTTTTGGGGGTTAAAAAACTGAGTCTCACGCTTGGGCGGGGTTTTTCGGGAGAGAATGAAAAACTGTGGGTTTTAATAAAATTTTTTTTCATACTGTGTTTTTGAAATTTAAATTTTTTCCCCCTAGAATTTTTTAATTAATTAATTAAAACTACCAATGAATCCCGCTTACGTACAAATGTTGCTACTTCCAGTTTGGGCATATTTTTTGAAAAGTAATTTTTATTTCATTTCCTACCGAAATGTTTATCTAAGTCTTGTTCTACTAAATGAAAAAAACAATTCAAATTTTTACATATGATAACATGGAAGTTTATGTTGTACCGAGATACACATAACATGATGACATTGCGACTGCACCAGCCTTTTCATTCTTTTTTTCTGACATTCTTTGCAAAATTTATGTTTTTATAATTTCCACTCAGGTGGCCTGTTAATTATATCTTTCAATATTCTGAATTGTCTTTCAGTCCTCGAGGTATTTATATCCATTCGTTGTATATTTTCAGAGATTGATAACAGTTATACCCTGATTTGTTGTACATGTATATAATTGAATATATTCATCGAAATGCAGGCATCTGACAGGACTTTTAAAAAAACATTTTTACGGAACATGTCTTTATACTATTGTTGTTGATGGTTTTCACATATTTTTATTCCTGTCAGTATGATATTTATCGAAAAAATCATGAAAATTTCCTTGAGAAAAATATTTGACGTCACCAAAATCATTACGTTTTACTCACCCTTTATTTTATATTCAAATAGTAATAGCAAAATATCTTACGCGTTGACCCTATATTTTTATTGCATACATATTTTCATTAATGACTTCACTACATGTTAAAAAAATTATAGCAAAATTCACCGTGTTGATTTTTTATTATTTCACAATCTTTATTGCGATTCGCGCGATATTTGCATCAAATATGGACGTCAGAACGTAGAGAAAAATGACGTAAAATCGTAGACTATTAAGTAAATGTTAAAGAAAGACACCATAACAAAGACATACATTTACTGAACATTATAAAACTAAAATGAATGAAATCGGATGAAAATTGATAAGAACAGACCGGTTTATTGATAAAAAGACGCAATTTCGCCGCCACCGATAGAGGGCGCTTTGACGTCATAGTAACGCTGTTTATTTATATAATAATGCTGCAGAAGTAAAGCTTACATATCTACATGTCTGTATACCAAAAATAATCAAGATCTGAGATATTGTCAAATTTTGGTCTGAAAGTAGCGAGCTACCTTAAATCGTCTGCATATTCCAGTTTGACACATAATTATTTACATTGCAATTACTTCCGTTGAATCGGATGTTCACGTTTTGACTATTCAACAAAAAGATATTTATTACGCGAAAAGCACGCCAGGGTGCGAACAACTAAATTTTATGAGTGTCATAGTTTCTCTTGAGAAGAAATTGATGCCTATCGGTGTTTAACGTCGAAAATAATAATGAATCGAGAAAAAAAATGGCGGCCATTTTATTTCATTTTATTTAGAAAATAGACCACGTGACCAGATTTTATACCGTTAAAAAATACTGTTACCTATGTAACAGTACAAAATTCTTAGTCACGTGGTACACTTGCATTAACAGTAAAAATAACTCCCAGAGGCCTATGGGAAATTAGCATTACAAAAAAGTGAGGGGTAATAATACAAAATATTGAGTCACATGGTATACTTGAATTGACAATAAGAATAACTCCTAGCTTTGCAGGGAGGAGTTATAATACAAATAAATATTATTTGTGAATGAAAACACCAAAAGGACTTTATGTCCTTGTTTAAATACTTTTCTTTAAGATTATATAACCTGGAATTTATCTACTAAGCACCACAATTACTCGTAGTTTAGTGAAATGACTTGTTAGTGTTCCTCCCATAATTGCGTGTTAAATTATAAACTAGCTTATTTTATGGTACCATAATGGAGGCTTATTCGTAACAACGACGAAAGTTTAGAAACTAGTGCGTTTTACAATTTTGTTCGAAGTGCAACAGATTGCGCATTGTGATCTACCGCCAACATTTGAATAAAATCAAGATAGCATCAATGTATTTCAGACACAATGATTGCATACACAATAGAAGATTTGATACCATTACTATCAAGTTCTTCTTTCCCTGTTTGATTTATGAAGATAGACTTTACATTCGACTACAACATCATGAAATCACTCTTGTGTTTGGCGACATACCCTTGCTTATTCAGCAATAATCAAAGTTGCTCTTTGTTGAGAAATGGTGCCAAAATGTCCTTGTTGAAAACCGCGAATAATCAATTAAAATTGAAATGATAGCAAGCTACTTTTTATACGTATATTTTTAAGTCTAATGGAGAAATATGTGAACCCCTCAATAACGCCCAAATAATTATGTTAAAATTGAAAATGCTGTAGACTTGGTCCCTTACTCTGACATTTAATTTGAAAACCACAAACATTGACAGTTGTTCATTTGTTAGGATATATTTTGTGGTGAAATTATTATTGTAATGCACTAGTCGTGTTATTCAAAATGAACAAATAAGGGTAATATAAATATCAATGCATTGATCCTACTCATTGTATTGTAAGTGTAAACCCAATTAGTCAAATAATAATAGATTTACTCTTTGTAGTCTATTCCTTGTTGGAATGTCTCGTTAATTTAAACAAAACAATTGTCTTAAACAATTAAGTATCACTATTCATTTAGTATCACTATTCAATCAAGAATTGAGCTGCAAAATTGAATTCGATGAATATAATTTATTTTGCGATTCAACAGCGACCACACACTTCAAGACGACGTTAATGGTTTATATACGCCACAAACAACTACTACAGCTATCATTGCGTGCAGCTTTGCTATAAAAGTACAAACACGTACTGGAATTAGTTTGTATTGTTGTTTTAACAATGAGCCGATAATTATCTGTCTATTCATCATAAGCATTGAAGAAGAATTCGTGTCGTTGATAACACGTGATTATATGGACACATTTTGAGACTAAAATTGATCGAATGTTCTAGTCTTTTCTGTTATCTATTGACAACAATTTATTTTTTGTTTTTGGTGAATACATGTAGATAACATTTATCAGATAACAATTTATAAACTTTTTTATTACTTTACACGTTTTGTTTTTCCCCTTTTTATTTCAATATATATGGAATGTTTTTTTATATATTTTCGTTTTCTCACATTTCTGTTATTGAACTTATATTCTATTTTGCTTGTTTTGTTTGTAACGGCGAACTTACGCAGTTTAGGTCATATAGCGCCAAAACAGGAATTTTCAAGAAAACATTGGCTGTACTCGTGTATAACAAACTTAAAGCGACATCATCTCACATAATGGAGCTAAGAGATGCATATACCCCAGGCATTCAAATCCCATTATGTCACCACTTACGATCACATGTTTCATAGGTGGTTGCAATTATTATGCTTTAAGGCAACTCCTCAGCCACAATGGAGGACTTATGTTTTACAAATGTGTTTAATATAACTTTTTAAGCTACACTATTTAAGCCTCGTACCTTGTTTATTTTGATCAATGCATTTTTACTGAATTTGAGTTATATCCAGTCATTCATAATTCAATTTGCTATTAGATTTCTGTTTTACCATTTGAATTCGACGCTAACAAGATGAATTCATCAATATCTGCTACTACCAATACAGAAAAATGACCATTCTTGGCACGAAGTTTTACAAATATTGTCGTGTTGGATTGTACGAAAAAACACAAAAGGAAGGACGATGATTGTATATATTTGTCTTGATCTGGCATTATATTTTAGTCTTGGCAGGAGCTGTTTCATTAAACATCCTCTACAACAAACCGTATGTCGCCTTGTGATGTATCGATGTAATGTGATTGAATCAAGATAATATCACATTGTATTAGAACAAAAGATTGCCTACTCGGAGACAAATATTAAAAGCTAAAGACCATTTTTTGTAACTGTATCCATTATAAATAATATGAAATATGAACTCGATTTGAAGGAATGTTGTATTGATCATATTGCAATAGAAATTACATTTGTTGTTTAAAAATTAAATATACTTTAAACATGCGTGAATAGCTCGTCAAAAAATGACAAAACATGCTTGTGATTAGCTAATCAAGAGCAGAAAAAATGTATTTTTATCGTCGTATCCGCAAACAAAAGAAACAGAATCCTTTGGAGCAGCAATATGAACTGTCAATGTAAGGAAAATATAACATAACAACAAACATAAATACTTATTAATTTTTTGTCGACATTCTGCAATTTGCAGAAAATCTAATACATGTTTTTACATTTGATACATAGAATTTTGAATTGATTGAATAGTTGACGCAAATTCTGACAATGTATTCATTTAATTATTTATGCGAGATGAATTACACGATGTTAGATATAAGCATAACGAATATCGGATAAAACTACATAATATTACATAAATATATAAAAGTGACTCATCCGAGGTTGCTTGACATGATTGGACTGAAATAGATTACCGTTTTATGTATGTCTTTACCAATAAAGTATGTGAAAAAATTCAGATCATTTGCTCACCTTTTTTTTTGCAGAATAATTATTTTAATTGTTCAAAATTATCCAAAATTGAAAAGTTTGCAATGCTTTAGACTTAAATCAGGCTGAAAATAGCCAACAAATACAATTTACTGTTTTTAATCTTTAGCTTATAACTATCTCTAGGTATTGTCAGCATCAGTATAAAAACGTATTTGTGCGCTATAAACATGTCGGTCGTAAGTCCGATTTATTAGTCTATGCGGATACAAGGTTGTCTTGTAATTGTACATGACTTGTACACATCATTAAAACAGTGTTGAATAATAGAAGGACAGAATGGTAATTTGATGTACGTACTGTTAGCTGTAAAACCAGTTTGTTTATTGCACTCGAACATTAATTAACACCTAAGCCAGTACAAAATTTCTACCAGCCATCTATATTTGTTATTCCTAGGTGACTAATCTTTAAAACATCTGTTTTTTCAAAACATTGTTTGCGTTCATTGAACGCCGCCTTTCCTTGTTGATCTTGTTTATCATATTTTGTTTCTTTAACTTTTAGATACAAACGAAATTAAATTGAAATTACAGTTAGACACTATATTTCAGATACTGGTGAATTGACTTGACGTCTTCCAGATGTAACAAATATATTTGTCTAACAAGTTGTCAAAACAGTTCTTGAAATCTTTAGTCTGGCAGATTGTACTTATTGAAAACAAAGCTCGCGTTTTCTATACTCAGCGTTTTAATGTTTTAAGATGACAAGAACTACTGACAAGTACATGTATTTAAAAAAAACGTTGGGTGCTATTTGTTGGTTTCTTTAACTAATTTCATTTGAATGGGTTTTTTTCTACAATCTTCCTAACAACTATCTGTACAGCTTATTTTAAGATCAATTAAATTTCAAAATTAGCATTACGCAGAAAAATACTTCTACGACTACCACTTTTCCATTCGAATTTATTATTATCTTCCGCTTCTGTGCTCGTATACTTTCTATCATTTGAATTATAGAAAGTCTTTTACAATTAATAATTTAATCATTATTTTAGTTAAAGTTGTCCTGCAAGACTTAATACCGTACGCATAAATCACTTTGAGAAACTTGTATACTCAATGCCCTTAGATAACAAACAGCATAGAATGCAGCGTTGCTGCAACAGTACTTACAAGCACTTCCATTAGTTGAACTGTTAGTTTATCATTGAGCCAATGATAATCTGCCTTTTAATTATGTCTCACCGGAAGAATTTGTGTTGTTGAATTCACAAGAGTTTGCGATCACAATTTAAGAGTCATGATTATATCGAACGGATGGTTACATACATTTGTGTTCATTTTTTACTTTTCGATTACTTAACGGATATAATACCTGTTGTTGAATTGTTGTAAATAAGTATTACCTAAATGTCTGAAAATCATTTGCAAATACGTATAGATGCTCTTTTCCGCTTTGTACTTCTTTTCTTATCATGAATGAAGTTTTATTTGATTTTGAAGTTTCTTCTGTCATACATAATGCAATTTTCTCTCGGATGTCTGCATTTTTGCAAGTGTTTTATGAATTAAGTCAAATCTAACAAGATCAATTCATCAATAACTGCTACTACCAATGAAGGAAAAATAACAATTCTTGGCACGATGTTATACAACGCTTGTCGTGTTAAAAAAAGCACAAAAGGTCAAACAATAATTACAGATATTTGTCTTGATCTGGCATTACATTGGTGTCTTGGAAGGAAATGTTTCATTAAACATCCGCGACATCAAATAGAACGTCGCCTTGTGATATATCGATGTCACGTGATTGATCAAAGATAATTTAGAAAGAATTAGAACAGAAGATTGCCTACTTGGAAAGAAATATTAAAAGATATAAATCATTTGTTGTAAGTCGATCCGTTATAAATGAAGTAAATTATATGAAGTAAAAAAAAGAGTTCGATAGATTAAAAAAGCATTGATCATATGAAAAAAAGGAATTCATTTTGTTATAATTTTAAAATTAAATCTAGTCTAACAAGTACATTAAGTATGGTATGATGTCACAAAATAACTACACAAATGCGTGTCATTTGTATCAAAACGTTAAAAGTTCAGTCTTTTAAACTTAATCTTAAAAAGTCGTCACATAACTGATTTTGAATAATGGAATAATTGTGTCATAGACTCATGGTCAATTCCTTTAGTTACTTTTCCAGAAATGCCATTCAATTTCATCTGTGTAAAGTTTAAACGTAGTAACTTATTTTTTCAAGGTTTTAATCTATATTGTTTCTTGTTTTATTTAGAAACAATTTTTTTATCAGCCAGAATGTATTTAACATTTTATTGAAACTGAAGCTAACGTATCAAATTTGTCAACGAGCGTTTTGTTTCAGTAAGTTTAATTACTTTTCTGACATTTTATGAAGAGAGCCATGATCGTAAAGAGTTCGTAAACTTGTGTAAATTAAACAAAACGGAATACAAGTTTCTGAGATATTTTTATTGTCTAAGATATTGATTAGTATGACATCGAATAATGGAATGGCATACAGTATCGTGCAATTATACGGTTTGTGCGACCATGATGCAACTAAAGATTAAACAAGGATGCTAAAAAGAGGACTTCTGACAGATTGATTGCATAGATGCTATAAAGAAAAGTTCAAGATGACTGCATTTGATTTAACATTATTTTAGACTATATCTGTAATATTTTCAATATTGACAAATCAAATGAGGGTACAATAAGAACTATTAAATGTTACTTAATCCACACTAATATCATGTTATTCAATCTTTCATATAATATACATAATGGTTTGGTCAAAGGATTTTACAATAATGAAATATCAGTATATATAGTTTTAAAATGTAGGCTTTAAATGATAATAAACCTCTTGTATAATTACATGTATAAATTAATTAAAGTTCTAAAATAACTATAAGGAAAAATATGTGTACATTACAGAAAGCAAACAGTAGACTGTAGGTTATAGAGAAACACTTTCATTTCCTTATTATGACTTTTATGGTATCTCTGACAATAGCATTTTCCTTGAAGAAATCGATTGTCACTGAAATGCAAATATCCCATGAATCTGATTTCCTATAGATCCTATCAAAATAAGCAAGATGTAAACATATAACTTAAAGAAGGAATGGTAACAAATGTTACAATTTCTGATTTCTGTCACCAGTTGTTTTTCGTTGAAAAAAAAATTCGTCTTTTAATTTTAACCTATAGTTTTAATCAGTCATTCGTTTTTACATGGATGTACGTGTGTGTCGCATTGCTGCCCATATGAGTTTCATATAGTTACGTTGATAATATGATTCGGTTATGTGTAAAATATAATTTATTTAATACACTCTCTTATAAGTTGAGCAAATACACCCTATGATAAACTTCCATCGCACTTTTTTATGTTTGTTGTCCTAATACGTTGCTCTCGTTGAATTTCAAATAAAGGCTCAACGAAAGCCGATAAGTTAATGCGTCGCATTAGTTACCTAAAGATCGGTAGCTGCGTCGGTTCAAACCCCGTTAGTAGCAAGCCGTTGTCTCTTTGAGCAAAAAACTTGATATTAATTTCGCATTACTGTATACATCTAGGAACGGATTTCGAAAGACAATCGAAATATAAAACAGTTCCGTATAAACTGGATGAATGTTAAATTAATTTCCTTAATTGTCAATTTCTACCTCATACTGCAAGAGTTACAGCGATATACATTTTAATATTAAGTTATTCTTAATTTACAATATACCATTGATGAGAAATAATTAAAGCATTGTATGGGCAGTTAAATTAGATATGGATACTAAATAGAATTATAGATGTTGCTATTTTAAAATGTACCTTCATGGTTTATTCAAGTGAAAGTGTTGCCTATTTTTATTTCTTTGGTGTAATTCCACCATAATACCGGACGTTTGCTTTCCCAAGCGTCTGTATATATCTATCAAGCTATCTGGCGATATTTAATATGATAAACGTGTTTTCTGTACATCGCTTTCTCCACTGCAATCATCATCTATTTCATGAACACCGTCTGTATATTGGTGATATTACATCTACGTCTTCAAATCAATTATCTATGTATTAAGGCAACCATTAATATATAATATGAACGGCTTCTGTAAACACACTTTTTGTCGTAGATATCTTGGAAATTACATCGATTTACATTCGAAATCTGCAAAATTAGATATGTTATGATTAGGACGAAGTTATTTACCGTCAATTATATTTGCAAAGTTGGCTTTGCTTTAATCTAAATATCAGTAATTGACGTAATAAATGTTATTGAAGATTACAGTATGATTAAAAAGCGAAAAACTTATTTTAACCATATGTGTGTCGTGTTTATGCAGTCACTCATTTCTAACCAATATTTTATTAATATATAAATATAAACATTTCTTTCCGATTATTTTCATAAATACATGTGATCACTAAGAAACTATAATGGATTAATTATAATGCATTTTGTATTTACAGCCCATTTATAATATTGATTCTATCAATCCACTTAAAACGCTAAAAAGATATTTCTTTTCACAGGCTGTATAATGACCGTCCATTTTTTGCACTTGTGCCTTGTCATGTTTGGTGTCACGCTAGGCGCCATGCAGGTGGTCCTGTGTTGAGGGATGTGTTCATTTAATGTCGCCCTTCCTTGTTAATCTTGTTTTTCATGTATTGTGTTATTGTTTGAAATATCACATTTAACATAACTGTTCCCGATTTCTTATACGGCATTTGTTCTGGTCATCTAACATATATATCAAGATAATGAGCTCTATAGGGAGACTTATCTACCGTGCAAGATAAACCACGGAAAATAAAACATCAATACCTTTTGTATTTAGAAATATGAGCACGCAAACTTTACAGTGAAGATAATTTCTTGGGCTGAAACATTATCTTAACAATAATGAAATACCTTTTTATTGGTGAAACAATGAGATGTAACCCACGGGAGCAACAATTCGAGATATAAATGAACAGAAAATATAGCTCATATATATAAAAGTTTAAAACAATTAGGTGTTACATAAATTATTTATCCATTCTATGTGTCTAGAGAATTGTTTATTATTGATATTTACATCAATTTCGACAACGAGTTTGATAAAAAATTTTCCCGATACACGAATATCCGACAGACATAAGCGATGTTAAATATGATCATGACAAGTATTTGTGCAAAAGCATATATTAACCCATTTGTTACAACCTCCAAAAAATGTAGATTCAAATGAAAATTAAAAACACAAAATTGTATTAAATACATTAAAAAAGATTCCCTGGGTGTCTTGCCTTCGTTGATTTTTTCGTATATTTACACCAATAATGAATATTTGATATTTTGTCTTCCAGATGAATTACCTATAGCCATTTCAGTACAATACATAAATAACACACACTAAAAATATCATCCCGAGGAAAATACTGTTACCCGAAGATAACAATAACGATGGATGATTTTTGCTGTACTCACAACCCTATGTGTTATTTATTTTATTACCCATAACAAATTCTTCATTGGGACACTTTTTCTATAGGTTTTTATTTTTTCAGATTTGCCTGTGATAAAATATACTGTTACCTATGTTACAATACAAAATTTTGAGTCACATGGTATACTTGAATTGACAATAAGAATAACTCCTAGCTTTGCAGGGAGGAGTTATAATACAAATAAATATTATTTGTGAATGAAAACACCAGAAGGACTTTATGTCCTTGTTTAAATACTTTTCTTTAAGATTATATAACCTGGAATTTATCTTCTAAGCACCACAATTACTCGTAGTTTAGTGAAATGACTTGTTAGTGTTCCTCCCGTAATTGCGTGTTAAATTATAAACTAGCTTATTTTATGGTACTATAATGGAGGCTTATTCATAACAATGACGAAAGTTTAGAAACTAGTGCGTTTTACAATTGTTCGCAGTGCAACAGATTGCGCATTGTGATCTACCGCCAACATTTGATTAAAGTCAAGATAGCATCAATGTATTTCAGACACAATGATTGCATACACAATAGAAGATTTGATACCATTACTATCAAGTTCTTCTTTCCCTGTTTGATTTATGAAGATAGACTTTACATTCCACTACAACATCATGAAATCACTCTTGTGTTTGGCGACATACCATTGGTTTATCAGACGGCAATAATCAAAATTGCTCTTTGTTGAGAAATGGTGCCAAAATGTTCTTGTTGAAAACCTCGATAAATCCATTGATCAAAATGCTATTTTGTAAGGTATTTTAAAGCCTGATAGAAAAGTAACGTTATCCCGTAAGAACGCAAAAAGTAACCCAGCAAACTTGAAAACGTTGAAGACACATTTTGATTGATAAATCCTTTATCTGGCCGTTTATTTTAATAACAATAATTTATTATGTTTAACCATAAACATTGACAATTGTTCTTGTGTTAGGAAATATTTGAGGTGAAATTCTTAGTGTAATCCGCTTATTATTCAAAATGAACAAATAAGGGCCATGTAAGGTCAATGCATTGACCTTATTCATTCTATTGTAAGTGTAAACCCAATTAGCAAAATAACAATAGATAAACTATTTGTATTTCATTCCTTACTGGAATGTCTCGTTAATTAAAACAACAAAATAATCTTAAACAATTAAGTATCACTATTCATTTAGTATCGCTATTCAATCAAGAATTGTCTGCAAAACTGAGTACGATAAATATAATTCACTTTGAGATTCAACAACAACCGAAGAAGACGTAAATGGTTTATCTACACCATGTCCTCAGATAACAAGCAGCTTCTACAGCTATCATTGCGTGCAGCTTTGCTATAAAAGTACAAACACGTACTTGAATTTGTTTGTATTGTTGTTTTAACAATGAGCCGATAATTATCTGTCTATTAATCATTAACATTGCAGAGGAATACTTGTTGATTGCACGTGATTCTATGGACACAATTTGAGGCTCAAATTGATCGAATGGTGACATACCAGATTTGTATTTGTTATCTATTGACAACAATCTAGTTTTTGGCGAATAAATGTAAATAACATTTATCAGATAACAATATATAAACTTTTTATTAGTAAACACGTTTTGATTTTCCCTTTTTATTTTACAATATAGGGAAAAACTTAATATACATGTAATTCTATTTTATCCACATTTCTGTTATTGAACTTACTTATGTGTTGTTTTGCCTGTTTGTTTGTTACGGCGAACCAACGCAGTTAAGGTCATATGTCGCAAAAACAGGAATTTTCAAGAAAAATTTGGCTAAACTCGTGTGTTACAATTTCATAGCAACACCAGGGGTCAAAACCATCTCACATGCTGGAGCTAAGAGATGCATAAACCCCAGGCATTCAAAGCCCTTACGTCGCCTCTTACGATCACGTAGGCAATTATTATGCCTCAACCCTTAAGGCAGCCCATCAGTCAAAAGGGAGGACTAATGTTTGACAAATGTGTTAAATATAACTATTAAGCTAAAATATTTAAGCCTCGTACCTTGTTTATTTTGATCAATTTAGTTTTACTGAATGTGAATTATATCCAGTCATTCATAATTCAATTTACTATTAGATTTCTGTTTTACCGTTTAAATTCGACGCTAACAAGATGAATTCATCAATATCTGCTACTACCAATAAAGAAAAATGACCATTTTTGGCGCGAAGTTTTACAATTATTGTCGTGTTGCATTGTACGAAAAAAACACAAAAGGACGGACGATGATTGTATATATTTGTCTTGATCTGGCATTACATTTTAGTCTTGGCAGGAACTGTTTCATTAAACATCCTCTACAACAAACCGTATGTCGCCTTGTGATGTATCGATGTCATGTGATCGAATCAAGATAATATCATATGTATTAGAACAAAAGATTGCCCACTCGGCAACAAATATTAAAAGCCAAAGATCAATTTTCGTAAATGTATCCATTATAAATGATATGAAATATGACCTTTTGCTGTTTAAAATTTAAATATAGTTTAAACATGCGTGAATAGCACGTCAAAAAATGATAAAATATGCTTGTGATTAGCTTATCACGAGCAGTAAAAAATGTATTTTTATCGTTGTAAGTTTGTGCTAGTCAATATTGTTATCTATACTTCTATGTTTCAAAATTTGAGGTGTTCAACATTTCATTGACACCATTTATTTAAGGCAGCATACAAAGTTTCAAACGAATGTTTTGTTTCAGTTGATTTAATTACTTTTGTGAAATTTATGAGACGAATACCATGATCCACTGACAGATGTTCGTAAACCTGTCTCTCAGTTAAACAAAAAGAAATACGAGGTTCTGAAACAGCATCAGTTTGTAATATCTGAACACATTATTTTACATTGAATATAGGAAGGTTTGGTTTGGTTTAAATGCCGATTTTTATCACCTGTTTTAGTCATGTCCCACGATCGGAAAGGGATAGTTGTATTAGACTGAAGAATGCAACAAGTTTTTGTCTGCTTAATTTAATTAGAAAACATAAACATATCAACTGCAAGTGAAAATATTAATACTTCAAACTCAAGACATTTTAACTAATAGTACAAATACAGATAACAAACACTCCAAAAGAAGCAATGAAACCAATGTACATACAGTATATGCTTTTTTGTGTATTTCTTGTATGTATACATGTACTTACAATTGCAGTGTCATGATGTTATTGTACAAGACATTTGATGTTTATAAAGATACGCTCTCAATGTGAACGTGCATCGTGTTTTGTTGTAATTTGAAAACATCTTCCCCTCAAACGGACCAATTTTTTTATACCACCCAAAATAGTATCGTAAATGTCCGATAAAATCAGAGATCATTTCAGGGGGAGAACGGCAGACTGTCAGTAAAATAGCATCACTTTCATTTCCTTATTTTGACTTTGTAGGTTATTGTCTGATATCTTTATCTCCGAAGAAATCGATAGTCACTTTATGTGCAAATATCTTATGAATCAGAACTCGTATACCATTAGGTTTTTGATGACTGAGATATTGCATTTTTATAAAGGGGTTACACAAGGTCACATTTTGTTTCCTTTCATATTTCAAATTATACTTCTGTGTATATCTATAAAAGAATGATGTTTGTATGTTTCTCAAGACACATTTTACGCTTGTGCAATCATCATTTATAACATAGGAAAGTCTGTTCATAATTGATGTTATATCTTACTATGTCTTCAAATCAATTATCTATGTACGAAGGAAGCCATAAATAAATACATATATACGGCCTCTATTTATACAAGGTTGTAGGCGTTTTTTAAGGATATCGTTTTCTCTGTTTTTGGCGTACATATCTGGAAAATAACATCGGTATATATACATTTTAAACCTTCTAAATTAAAGGCACATTATGCGTCAGAAATGCTATCATTTTTATTTCTCAAATTTTTAAATATTTGGTGTCTTGTTACAAATTCCACAAAAAATACTTATTTGCCATATAAATGAACTATCTTTGCATCTTTTGCTATGCTGGCAATTGGTATAATTATAATGAATTAGTATTTTGTATGGAAGTCAAAATACTATTTGTTAACATTTTGCTACCTGTACGACACATTACTGCACATTCAGCACTACTTTCTTCAGCTGTTAAATATCTTACATGTTCTAAATCCATTATTAAAACATTATTAAACATGTGTTTTACATTTCTAAGATATTTAATAAAAAAGGATGTCTGAGGCATACTGTGCCTTTAAACATGATAAGATTTCTTCATGCCTATTTTATGGTAATTTCGGGCTGCTTTTTTATGTTATCAGAATACCGTTGTATCTAAAATAACAACAATAACAACAACACAGAAAACAAGAACAAAAAACCAACGACAGTTTACACATTAAAGGAGCTCCACTGTGGTCAAAGGGTATATGTATTAACCATCTGATATTCTTATATACATCAACTGGAGCAATTAGTCCTCATTGAAATATACAAAAGAAAGAAAATGTACTCAGAATTAAGATAAAAACGGGTTTTACTCGATTGTTAGCCTCCTATTGGCTTATATACAATGAAAAAGGAAAATTCTTTAAAAAAAAAAAACGAATGTAGCGAATGACTGTAAAATTTATATCCAGATCTTCTCCCTTTGAATTGTTAATAAAATCGAGTCCCGTCCTGCCAAAAAAATGGCATTTGACTAATGAATGTGTACTGCCATACCGAGAGACGAGTTTATGTAGGTCATGTGAATGATGCGTTGTCGATATTGAACGGTTTGTATTAATCTTTTAAAACATGCCCCACATGTCACATACATAAGATATATTAAAACCACCATAGCATTCTTTATCGATGATGTTAACTGACGCCGTACAGTTGACTTGTGAAAATTGTTTTGGTGGTTCTAAATTAAATTACTTTGCTCAGACTGTTTATTGGAAAAGCATCATGTTCCTTTGACATGCGCTTGCGTACTTTTCGTGAGAAATAGACAAGGAACGAGTTGAAATAATCGGATTTATTGATGTGTTATCTTAAAAAAATATATTGTACAGATATCATGTTGTGATATATTGATATATTCATTCAACTTGTATCTATATCTTATAAGTCATTTGACAATCAAGTACGAACTCTTTCATCAATACATGAATAACTTTTTTTGCATTAAATTTAAGTTTAGAAATCGTTGACATTTGTATATAAAATGTCTTCGTAGGGAGTTCGATGAAATATTTGACAGCATGCAAATTTCAAACCTATAATGAAAATTGTTGGTGGAGTAAAAATCATATTTTAAACGACTCCCGAAATTGAGACCACCAGCTATTTAGACCATTTTTTTAAAGAAAGGAACTTTCTGTTCTTTATGTCAATGGTTACATAATAAAAACCCATATATGCTTCTAAATAATAAACGTTTATACTGTAAAGCATTGGCATAAAGACGCACTCTATTTCGATTTTACTGTTGTTTCTTTTCAGAATGAAATAAACTCATAAATGTTTATGTATACGTTTATTATCATTATATATATTATACCATTTGAGTCATCAGCTCAATGATTGATTTATCTGTGTTGACCGTCTGAAAAAATAATTCGGTTTCCACATGGTAAAAATAAAGTAGTTAAATTGCATTGCCACCTGCATCTCTTGGTACCATGACCTAACGCATGAAATATAGTGACAGTTGTAATATTTAGAATCGGGGTCTCTTCGCTGTAATAAAATAAGAATAGCGTGACATTTAAGATAGGTAAACGAGCCAATAATTTGAATTTTCAGGCCAATATTCTCATGTGTAAATCCGGCTATAGATACTTATGTCTTAGCCAACCGGACCAAGTATGCTATAAATAAGTATTAAATAAAGTGTAGACATAGAAATGCCTAGTATTTCACGATTATGTGACAGAACACGGGGACAACAAGGAAGCCCGCGCGGTATAATACACTATTCTATCACAGTTTACTGCCGCATATGGTGCGCAATATACGATTAGATGTTCCTTTAAGAGTATTGTTTTTTATATATGTACAAAGGAAAGTCTGACAATGCTATTTTATAATTGTAATCTTTGTTGTTATTGTGTTGTTTTTTCTCCCTCAATTTCTTTATTATTTCGTATGATGATTCAATATTCTGAAACAAATATACGAGTCACATTCACTCTCATATGGTAAAATGACAATGGTATGCCATCAACGTGTCACCTAAACCACTCAAGAGGTGTTATAAGGAGATCAAAGTCAACTTACCAATTCCTAACAGCTTTTGCAAATGACAACTGTCATAAATGTTCAGAAAACAAAAACAATATGAATGACATTTCTATCTGAATTGTTACTCGAAAAATCTCAGAAATAATCTCGATATGAGAGGTTTGACGACGTCGATTGAAGCTGCAATGTTCATTTATCGATGGAACTATCTACATTATACTTCAGTTGTAAGGTTGCTGTTGCAATTCAATGTGGAAACGATAACGAATTGCTGAACATATATTTTAAGAAACATTTAAATGTAGAAAACTCATAAATATGCATCAGATTGTGTCTAATACCCTACAAAGTTAAGGAAAAAGATAAAATTTAAAAGGTTGCAGGCTCGGTTTGATTAAGCCTGTTCGTGACTACAATCTATTGTCCATACCCTTAAGCAAATTTCAACAAACATACAAATTCATTGTTTTCGTTTAAAATACAGCTAAACTTTTGTGATATTTTTGCGTTTAACATGGGATTTTCTATTTCCTTTAATTCATACTTATTATAGAAAAATAAAGTTTCTAACTCTCTTAAAACGGACATTAAATTTGAAATGTGACTCCCAAAACCTTTTTATCTGCTTTAGATATACATTTTTTATATTATTGCTTTTCAAAACCTTTCGTTTTAATACTGGAAGCAATGTTGTAAATACAGGTTTGATATGATCAAAAAGTCGCCTTGTTTCATTTTACGCGGTATGACAAATATGTTACATTTATCATATCGAATCCCACCATGTTTCTCTGTGAACTGAATGTGATATTTGTCATATCTCAAAATATCGATAGTAAAGCATTGTACTCACCAGTAATTATATAGCATAAAGCGTGGAAAACTGGTTAATTAAACGCAATTACAGTATGCAAACCCATCGCCTGATAAATCCATGTAAAATTGATGAACGCCCGATAAATCCATGTCAAATAGATGAACGCTAGATAATGTCGGTTTGTATTAGAATTGATGACTGCACGGAACTAAATTCCGGAACATGTTGTATACGTGTTTTTTGTGACGATGCATGAGCTTATAAAATCAATGCATTACTTTCAATAAGGTTTTAGTCCTCATACTTGATTTTAAGTTATCTCGTATTTGGAAAGTCTGTTGATTTCTGATTTAACCTTAGGACAAACTGTAGTGTTATTATAAATTCGACAAAGGCGGTTGATATTTCAAAATGCTGATTAAAGAAATGGCTGAAAACCTAATTTTATTTGTAAAGGATGCTCATCCATAGAAATTTATCATTCGTACTGGATGTTTCACAACACATTTTATCATTATCTACATTATATATCAATATGACACATTTATCAATACTAACATTATAATTCAAGGAGGTTATTTTAATATATTTATCAAAGTAATTTATTGCTTAACCATTGACTTCAGGACTGATGATGGAAGCGTTTTGCCTGTGTACAGCAAAATGGCTAGAAAAAGTTTTACTGTTAAAAGTTACAAGTAGGATACATTTTTGTGTACATAAGCTGAGAAAATTTAATCAGTTTGAATTGCTATAGTTACAATTAACTGTTAGTTGTCGCCGGTGTATATTGTACTTATTGTTCTTTTATTATTTTCTCAGTCTGCAGTCAGCAACAGATGCGATATCTTGCTAACCAACATCAGACGTTTTCTCTGTGCAGTCTGGTCATAGCCGTCACTGTTTGCAATTCATTAAGTACATATCTTTAAAATTTTGCACAGATACCATTTGAATGTTTCAGGTCTGAGTCAGACTAGATTTGCTCTTCTCTCTATATATAGTAAGAGTAAATATTTTCCATGTTCCATATTTTCGCCATTTGCATTTTGAACAGAACTGTTATAATAGAAACAACAAATTAACTTGCATTCAAAATATAAGTTGGTTCTTGCAATTTAATTCTATGGTTAAATACAGCAACAGGACAAAGTCTTATTATTTTAGTAATTTGTGAAATTATCGGAGTCAGCCACATAATTATTGGGATGAAACCAGAAGACAAAAACCCACTAATAACCTTTTTTTTTGAACAAATTCAATTTTTGTTTGATTTTTTAACAAAAAGTCCCACTCTAATTTTTTAAAAGTTTTCCATTTTTTTCCCAGAGATTTTTCCCATTCAAAATTTTCTTTTCGTTTTGAATGGCGACTTCCTACTGCAAACAAATTTGTTGAATCAATGAAACTGAAAAGGTAAACGCTTTCTAAAATTAATCACTAAATGACAAATCTACAATGTCATAATGACTTAAACAAACAGCCATTGTCAAAACAAATCTTCAACATAAAAAGTAACCATATTTTTTGTTATACTGTTAAATAAATTGGTACACCAATAACGGGGAATGAGAAAGACATAACTTGACGTGTTTGAGGAACAACAATGGCCAGAAAGAATTAGTTCATTAAACATCAGACACGGCGGGACAAAGACGGCTTATAATAAATCTCTAGTAGTAGATTAATGATACATAATGTCAGTTTGTATTAGGCACAAGGATTACTTTTATTCCAGGCGGCAAGTAACCAATATGATTGCGATGTGAGATCAGCACAGATGTGAAATTAGTAAAGCAGTGTAAGAGTATTAGCAGACGTCTTTAGGGTTATCGTATGCTCAAAGTATCGTATGCTGGAAGCTATATTAAGACAAATATCTATATTTCTGATATTAGTTATTAATTAAAAGATCAGAATGTTGCTGAGATTGAACGTATCTGCAGAAAACTTGGCAGATGAAAGGAACTCAATGGCTAGAATTAGCAGACGACATTCCATTCTCATGTAAAGTTCGCATGTTATGAGATGATTTGTTTTGTAAAAAAATATTCAGGACTGAAGCAATTTTTAGGGGATTGTGTATTTGTAGACTGTAGATATTTGATGAAGAAATCAAAAATTTGAAGGGGGTTTCTTTTCCATATCGAGGCAAATACAATGGTGCCGCGGTACCTGAGAATTGATGTCATATACCACGTAAATTTGTTTTTAATGTGCCGTACTATGTTCATTTTGATATCTCATTTGCTCTAAGATAAAATAATCACTTTTTCCTGTTAAGCTATCATTTCATTGAAATAATGCGTAACTGTACATAATTCTTAAAATAATCGAAAGCTTAGCTTAGCAAATTGAAAGTTACTCTAATCGATATACATGTACTGGTATTTTGTTTAAAGTGTGTGATGTTACTACTCTGTAGCACTTGATTGCAAGTGTTTAATGGATCAGAAGTGTATGGTTGTGTAAATATTGGTGGCACTACTAAATAGCATAGCTACAATTAATAGTACAATTGATTCAATTATTTATTGACTTTACGTTAAAAGTGTTAATACTTTAGCGCTTATCAATAACCAGTAATTCAAACTAGTGTCCAGTTTGCTCCTGATATTAGACTGAAATAATGGAGAGAGCTGTTCCTGCATGCGTTATATATGACCGCAGCGGAATAAGTTCAAGTACTAGTCTTTAGATGTAAAGGAGATGACCAGGGCCTTCCCTACCTAACTGCAAGTTTCCCCGAGAAAGGTTTTCCTGTGCCATGATGCTCCCTGACCACGAAATCTCACAAACACGTTGTTCACTGCCCTTATATTCTCTTGCAATCAAGTGCTTTATTACCAGCTGTAAGATGTAAAAGCAATTGACTATGGTGTTCACTGCAAACAATTGTTCAGCCCCCTTTGTCCTCTATCTTGCGTTAATTCTTGGCAAGTATTGTACAATACCCTACAATGAACTAAGTGGCGGCATGCCCGAGTGGTTAAAGTCCAAGACTAGTAGTCTAATGACTGCTAGCTGCTTGGGTTTCAAACCCGTCAGAGGCAAGTCGTTGATTCCTTGAGCAAGAAACATTACACTGATTGCCCAGTAATGAATGGTTCCAGGAACAGATTCGAAAGTATGCAAACAAGCTTATAGCTTCCTACACAATCGAACTAAAATAAATCCTTAATAAACAATGTACTCTGATTATACGGTACACTTGTTCCCTATCCGGAATGTTTTCTGACAAAAGTTCTTTCGATAATCCTTTACTGAAATGTTGTCTGATATTAATTGACTTCGGTTCTACCAAAGCTCGCCATTCCTTGCTTGTTTTAATGCCTTAAATAACATTAACAGACGTAGAACGTGTCATGATGTATATTAAAGACAAATGATTTTGTGGATTGCACTTAGATTCTCGACAATATATTTTCCTGATGTGACGTAAACTTTATATTGAACTATAATAATGTTGGCATAAACGTGTCTGCTTTTGGTGAAGATTACTATTTTATTAGGATTGGCATAAGTTCATAGGCAATTTCATTTCCCCGCCCAGATATTAATATTGCCCACACACAGTAGCTGGTGGAAATATAAGTCAATGTGGACTTTGATTACTGGTATGGCACAGATCTGTTTGTGGTCTAGTGGTTAAGGTCGTTGACTTCAAACCGTTTGCCCTTCTACGCTGTGGATTCGATCCCACCAAGGACTTAAGAGTTGTTTCATGTGAGAAAGCTATCAAGTAAGATTACAAAACCTCGGGGTGGTTCTACACAGATGCACGCTCGTGCCTTAATAATACACGGAGCCGCACCTGTGGTCTTTATCTACCAGTAAAGCTAAAGAGTTTTCACATTACCTGATGACTTTGATTAAGGGACTTAATGCATTTCTTGAAAAAATAATTCTAGGTATATAAAAGGAAACTTGCGGAGTTTTACTCAGCAAAATAGTATTACTATATTTCTGACATCTTTTGTCAAATTCCCCCTTCGCACGCCTTCAAACTGTATTGCAAGACGAAACGAAAGAAGAAATGAAATGATTATTTAATATTTAGAGACTAAATTTATTTTAGGAACAGTTAACGGCTCCAAAAGTATGGTCTTAAGATTTCATTTCCTTAGTTTTTTTTTATTTGTTTGGTTGCTGCACATCAACCTTAACTATTGACAACAATTCTTTACAGGAATTGCTAATGGCTCCAACCAAATGGTCTTTAAACTTAATTTCCATTTTTTGTCCAGATTTAGTGGCTGCACAACGACATCGAATATGACAAATAAAGAGAGGAAGAAGAATTAGGAAAAAACCACCGCATAATGAATCATCAGTATTCAATGAAAACATGTTCCATTACTTTATAAACTCAATATGTTCACGTTTATTCACAGCACGAATCACTGCGTGCTTCCTTACAAATTGATACCGTGTTTTGACGGGAATTACTATCGCTCTACGAGAATTGTTTGTTTTTACTGGCGGACGTACTTATTCTTTGGGAGAAAGAAATCGTTCATTAAAATAGGAAGTTACAGGAAATGAACCGACACTTAATAAATCACTGTCACGGGAGCAATACTAGATCATGTCAATTTGTATTATACTGAAATAATCACTCGTTTATAAAGGATACTGTAGGGAACCGGTCTTGATCTTGAATGTACTGAGGTTGTATTTTGTTTTGACTGTTCTTACAATAAATCTTATAAATGATTATTTAGTGATTGAAATTATGTCTTACAGAATTGCAGTATTTCAGATGAAACATAAAAAAGTTAGTGTTTGGAATTATTTTTTTGTCCAATAGGATTGCAGTATCCCAAATGAATGAAAAATCCTATAAATTTTAACTTATACTACAAATATTGATAACAATCTCTCCAAAAGCAGCTCTTAAACCAATGTAAATGTAAATGTTTTTTCGTGTATTTCTTGTATGTATACATGCACTAACGATTGTAGTTAGTCATAATGGTATTTTCAATGTTTTTGATGTCTATTAAGATACAACCTAAATGCGCACGTGGTTTTGGAAATTTAAAACATCTTGCCCTCAAATGGACCAATATTTCTTTTATACAACCAAAAAGTAGCATGGTAAATGTCCGAAAAAATCAGAGATCATTTCAGGGGGAGAACTGCAGACTGTCAGTAAAATAGCATCACTTTAATTTCCTTATTTTGACTTTGTAGGTTATTGTCTGATGATATCTTTATCTCCAAAGAAATCGATAGTCACTTTATGTGCAAATATCTTATAAAACAGAACTCGTATACCATTAGGTTTTTTGATGACTGAGATATTGCATTTTTATATAGGGGTTACAAAAGGTCACATTTTAATTCCTTTCATATTTGAAATTATACTTCTATGTATATCTTTAAAAGAAATCTCACATTAAACACGATGTTTGTATGTTTCTCAAGACAACATTTACGCTTGTGCAATCATCATTTATAACATAGGAAAGTCTGTTTATTATTGATGTTATATCTTACTATGTCTTCAAATCAATTATCTATGTACGAAGGAAGCCATAAATAAATACATATATACGGCCTCTATTTATACAAGGTTGTAGGCGTTTTTTAAGGATATCGTTTTTCTCTGTTTTTGGCGTACATATCTGGAAAATAACATCGGTATATATACATTTTAAACCTTCTAAATTAAACATGATGAGATTGCTTCATGCCTATTTTGATGGTAATTTCGGGCTGCTTTTTTATGTTATCAGAATACCGTTTTATCTAAAATATCAACAATAAAAACAACACAGAAAACAAGAACAAAAAACCAACGACAGTTTACACATTAAAGGAGCTCCACTGTGGTCAAAGGGTCTATGTATTAACCATCTGATGTTCTAATATACATCAACTGGGGCAATTAGTCCTCATTGAAATATACAAAAGAAAGAAAATGTACTCAGAATTAAGATAAAAACGGGTTTTACTCGATTGTTAGCCTCCTATTGGCTTATATACAATGACAATGGAAAATTCTTTAAAAAAAAAAAAACGAATGTAGCGAATGACTGTAAAATCTATATCCAGATCTTCTCCCTTTGAATTGTTAAATAAAATCGAGTCCCGTCCTGCCAAAAAAAAAGGCATTTGACTAATGAATGTGTACTGCCACTAGAGCCTGTTACCGAGAGACGAGTGTATGTAGGTCATGTGAATGATGCGTTGACGGTATTGAACGGCGGTTTGTATTAATCTTTTAAAACATGCCCCACATGTCACATACATAAGATATATTAAAACCACCATAGCATTCTTTATCGATGATGTTAACTGACGCCGTACAGTTGACTTGTGAAAATTGTTTTGGTGGTTCTAAATTAAATTACTTTGTTCAGACTGTTTATTGGAAAAGCATCATGTTCCTTTGACATGCGCTTGCGTACTTTTCTTGAGAAATAGACAAGGTACGAGTTGAAATAATCGGATTTATTTGTTTACACTTGATATGTAATCTTTACATAAAATGTAAATTGTATGTTATTTGGTACAGATATTATGTTGTGAAATATTTATTTCAACATGTATCTTTATCTTATATTGCATCTGACAATCAAGTACGAACTCTTTCATCAATACATGAATAAGTTTCTTTTTTTGTATTAAATTTAGGTTTAGAAATCGTTGACATTTTGTATATAAAATGTCTTCGTAGGGAGTTCGATGAAATATTTGACAGCATGCAAATTGCAAACCTATAATGAAACTTGTTGGTAGAGTAAAAATCATATTTTAAACGACTCCCGAAATTGAGACCACCAGCTATTTAGACCATTTTTTTTAAAGAAAGGAACTTTCTGATCTTTATGTCAATAGTTACATAATTAAAACCCATATATGCCTCTAAATAATAAACGTTTATACTGTAAAACATTGGCATAAAGACGCATTCTATTTCGATTTTACTGTTCTTTCTTTTCAGAATGAAATAAACTCATAAATGTTTATGTATATGTTTATTATAAATTATATTAATTATATCATTTTAGTTTCCACATGGTAAAAATAAAGTAGTTAAATTGCATTGCCAGCTGCATTTCTTGGTACCATGACCTAACGCATGAAATATAGTGACAGTTGTAATATTTAGAATTCGGGTCTCTTCGCTGTAATAAAATAAGAATAGCGTGACATTTGAGATAGGTAAACGAGCCAATAATTTGAGTTTTCAGGCCAATATTCTCATGTGTAAATCCGACTATAGATACTTATGTCTTAGCCAACCGGACCAAGTATGCTATAAATACACATTTAGTAAAGTGTAGACATAGAAATACCTACTATTTCATGATTATGTGACAGAACACGAGGACAACAAGGAAGCCCACGCGGTATAATACACTATTCTATCACAGTTTACTGCCGCAGATGGTGCGCAATATACGATTAGATGTTCCTTTAAGAGTATTGTATTTTATTTATGTACAAAGGAAAGTCTGACAATTCTATTTTATAATTGCAATATTTGTTGTTATTTTGTTGTTTTTTCTTCCTCAATGTCTTCATTATTTCGTATGATAATTCAATATTCTGAACCAAATGCACGCGTCACATTCACTCTCATATAGTAAAATGACAATGGTATGCCATCAACGTGTCACCTAAACTACTCAAGAGGTGTTATAAGGAGATCTAAGTCAACTTACCAATTCCTAACAGCTTTTGCAAATGACAACTGTCATAAATGTTGAGAAAACAAAAACAATATGAATGACATTTCTATCTGAATTGTTACTCGAAAAATCTCAGAAATAATCTCGATATGAGAGGTTTGGCGACGTCGATTGAAGCTGCAATTTTCATTTATCGATGGAACTATCTACAGTATACTTCCGTTGTAAGGTTGCAATTCAGTGTGGAAACGATAACGAAATGCTAAACATATTTTTAAGAAAGGTTTTAAAGTAGAAAACTCATAAATATGCATCAGATTGTGTCTTATACCCTACAAATTTAAGGAAAAAGGTAAAATTTAAAAGGTTGCAGGCTCGGATTGATTAAGCCTGTTTGTGACTACAATATATTGTCCATGCCCCCCTAGCACCGCCTTAAGCAAATTTCAACAAACATACAAATTCATTGTTTTCGTTTTAAATACAGCTAAACTTTTGTAATATTTTTGCATTTAACATGGGATTTTCTATTTCCTTTAATTCAAACTTATTATAGAAAAATAAAGTTCCTAACTCTCTTAAAATAGACATTAAATTTGAAATGTGACTCCCAATACTTTTTATATCTGTTTTAGATATACATTTTTATATTATTGCTTTTCAAAACCTTTCGTTTTAATACTCGAAGCAATGTCGTTAATACAGGTTTTATATGATCAAAACCTTTTTAAAGATAAAGAAACCTTTTTAAAGATAAAGTCGCCTTGTTTCATTTTACGCGATATGACAAATATGTTAAATTTATCATATCGAATCTCACCATGTTTCTCTGCGAACTGAATCTCGCAATATCGATAGCAAAGCATTGTACTCACCAGTGATTGTATAGCAGAAAGCGTGGAAAACTGGTTAATTAAACTCAATTACAGTATGCAAACCCGTTGCCTGATAAATCAAAACGCCCGATAAATCCATGTCAAATAGATGAACGCTAGATAATGTCGGTTTGTATTAGAATTAATCAGTGCACGGAACTAAATTCCGGAACATGTTGTATACGTGTAATATGTGACGATGTATGAGCTTATAAAATTAATGCATTATTTAAAATTTAATTAAGCTTTTAGTCCTTACACTTTATTCTAATTTATCTTGTATTTGGAAATTCTGTTGTTTTTTATTTGGATTTTAGGAAAAACTTAGTTTTTATAGGAAAATTTTTAAAATAAATTTTGGCCCGGAAACTATTTTATTATAAAATAAAAATTAAAATTTCAAATTACAATTATTTTTAGTCCGGTCCGCAAAAAGACCCACCAATGCGACCTTGCTAAACCAAAATCAGTGTTTTCTCTGACGCCTGATAGGTTCACTGTTGCATTATTAGTTATTTTAAAAACATATACCATTTTTAATGTTTAAGGACCGAATTGAAAAGATTTGCTCTTCTCTTTATATAGATAATTTATTTTCGTAAATATTTTCCATTTTTTCCAATTTTCGCCTTTAATTTAAAAATTCAATCCCGAATGCTTTTTAAATAGAAACATTTTTGCTTAGGGTAATAAGTTGGTTTTTTGCATTTAATTTTATGGTTAAATACAACAACAAGTCAAAGTCTTATTGTTTTAGTAATTCGTGAAATTAGTGTCGGCGTCAACCATGTCATTATTTGGACGCAAACAGAAAAATCACCCACTAATAACCTTTAATTGCAAGCTAAATGCAATTATACGTTGTCAACAAGTCTGCAATTTTCAATTTATGTAATTGTTCCAGTAGATTCCGAGGTATTGCCCCTTTTCAAGTCTTTTTCTTAAGTGACTTTCCTAGCTTTCTTCATTATCTAGAATAGATAGAAACTGAATGGTAAACGCCTTTTTAAATAAAATCATTAAATGATAAATCTACAATGTCATTATGATTTAAACAAACAACCATCGTCAAACAAAAAGTCAAAATAAAAAGTAACAATATTGTTTGTTTCACTGTTGAATAAATTGGTACACCAATAACGGGGAATGAGAAAGACATAACTTGACGTGTTTGAGGAACAACAATGGCCAGAGAGAATTAGTTCATTAAACATCAGACACGGCGGGACAAAGACGGGCTTATAATAAATCTCTAGTAGTAGATTAATGATAGATAATGTCAGTTTGTATTAGGCCCAAGGATTACTTTTATTCCAGGCAGCAAGTAACCAATATGATTGCGATGTGAGATCAGTAAAGATGTAAGATCAGTAAAGTAGTGTAAGAGTATTAGCAGACGTCTTTAGGGTTATCGTATGCTCGAAGTATCGTATGCTGGAAACTATATTAAGACAATATCTATATTTCTGATATTAGTTATTAATTAAAAGATCAGAATGTTGCTGAGATAGAACGTATCTGCAGAAAACTTGGCAGATGAAAGGAACTCAATGGCTAGAATTAGCAGACGGCATTCCATTATCATGTACAGTTCACATTTTATGAGATGATTTGTTTTGTAAAAAAATATTCAGGACTGAAGCAATTTTTTAGGGGATTGTGTATTTGTAGACTGTAGATATTTGATGAAGAAATCAAATATTTGAAGGGGTTTTCTTTTCCATATCGAGACAAATACAATGGTGCCGCGGTACCTGAGAATTGATGTCATATACCACGTAAATTTGTTTTTAATGTGCCTTACTATGTACATTTTGATATCTCATTTGTTCTAAGATAAAATAATCAGTTTTTCCTGTTAAGCTATCATTTCATTGAAATAATGCGTAACTGTTATACTAGTACATAATTCTTAAAATAATCGAAAGCTTAGCTTAGCAAATTGAAAGTTGCACTAATTGATATACATGTACTGGTATTTTGTTTAAAGTGTGTAATGTTACTACGTTGTAGCACTTGATTGTGAGAGTTTAATGGATCAGAAGTGTATGGTTGTGTAAATATCGGTAGTACTACTAAATAGCATAGCTACAATTAATAGTACAATTGATTCAATTATTTATTGACTTTACGTTAAAAGTGTTAATACTTTAGCACTTATCAATAACCAGTAATTAAAACTAGTGTCTAGTTTGCTCATGATACGAGTATTAGACTGAAATAATGGAGAGAGCTGTTCCTGCATGCATTTTATATGACCGCAGACATAACAGCGGAATAAGTTCAAGTACTAGTCTTTAGATGTAAAGGAGATGACCAGGGCCTTCCCTACCTAACTACAATTTTCCCCGAGCATGGTTTTCCCGTGCCATGATGCTCCCTGACCACGAAATCTCACAAACACGTTGTTCACTGCCCTTATATTCTCTTGCAATCAAGTGCTTTATTACTAGCTGTAAGATGTAAAAGCCAGTGACCATGGTGTTCCCTGCCAACAATTGTCCAGCCCCCTTTGTCCTCTATCTTGCGTTAATTCTTGGCAAGTATTGTACACTACCCTACAATGAACTAAGTGGCGGCATGCCCGAGTGGTTAAAGTCTAAGACTAGTAGTCTAATGACCGCTAGCTGCATGGGTTTAAAACCCGTCAGAGGCAATTCGTTGTTTCCTTGAGCAAGAAACATTACACTGATTGCCTAGTACTGGTTGGTTCCAGGAACATATTCGAAAGTGTGCATACAAGCTTATAGCTTCCTACACAATCGAACTAAAATAAATCCTTAATAAACAATGTACTCTGATTCTACGGTACACTTGTTCCCTATCCGGAATGTTTCCTGACAAAAGTTCTTTCGATAATCCTTTACTGAAATGTTGTCTGATATTAATTGACTTCGGTTCTACCAAAGCTCGCCATTCCTTGCTTGTTTTAATGCCTTTGATAACATTAACAGACGTAGAACGTGTCATGATGTATATTAAAGACAAATGATTATGTGGATTGCACTTAGATTCTCGACAATATATTTTCCTGACAGGACGTAAACTTTATATTGAACTATAATAATGTTGGCATAAACGTGTCTGCTTTTGGTGAAGATTACTATTTTATTAGGATTGGCATAAGTTCATAGGCAATTTCATTTCCTCGCCCAGATATTAATATTGCCCACACACAGTAGCTTGTGGAAATATAAGTCAATGTGGACTTTGATTACTGGTATGGTACAGATCTGTTCGTGGTCTAGTGGTTAAGGTCGTTGACTTCAAATCGTTTGCGCTTCTACGCTTTGGATTCGATCCCACCAAGGACTTAAGGGTTGTTTCATGTGAGAAAGCTATCCAGCAAGATTACGAAACTTCGGGGTGGTTCTACACAGATGCACGCTCGCGCCTAAATAATACACAGAGCCGCACCTTTTGTCTTCCTCTACTAGCAAGGCTGGAGGATTTTGACATTACCTGATGACTATAATTAAGGGAGTAAATGTATTTCTTGAAATAAGAAATCTTGGTATATAAAAAGAAATTTGCTTAGTTACTCAGCAAAATAATATTAATATATTTCTGACATCTTTTGTAAAATTACCTCTTCGCACGCCTTCAAACTGTATTGAAAGACGCAACGAATGAAAGAAATGAAATTTTTATTTAATATTCAGAGACTGATTTTATTTAAGGAACGGTTAACGGCTCCAACAGTATGGTCTTTATATTTCAATTCCTTAGTTTTTTTGCTTTTGGTTGCACATCAACCTTAAATATTGACAATAACTCTTTATAGGAATTGCTTATGGCTCCAACCAAATGGTCTTTAAACTTTATTTCCATTTTTTGTCCGGATTTAGTGGCTACACAACGACATAGAATATGACAAATAAAGAGAGGAAGAAGAATTAGAAAGAAAAAAAACACCGCATAATGAATCATCAGTATTCAATGAAAACATGTTCCATTACTTTATAAACTCAATATGTTCACGTTCATTCACAGCACGAATCACTGCGTGCTTCCTTACAAATTGATACCGTGTTTTGACGGGAATTACTCTCGCTCTACGAGAATTGTTTGTTTTTACTGGCGGACGTACTTATTCTTTGGGAGAAAGAAATCGTTCATTAAAATAGGAAGTTACAGGAAATGGACCGACACTTAATAAATCACTGTCACAGGAGCAATACTAGATCATGTCAATTTGTATTATGCTGAATTAATCACTCATTTATAAAGGATACTGTAGGGAACCGGTCTTGATCTTGAATGTACTGAGGTTGTATTCTGTTTTGACTGTTTCTTACAGTAAATCTTATAAAACTTAATTTATTGCAAAATAAATGTTTTTTATGTGTCCACTTACAAGCTTGATCGTGGGTTCATTAGGTCTTTAGTCATAGGTCGAAATATATTGGGTTCGAAAAAGCCGTACTAGTAAGTACACTAAGGTTATCGTTATGAGTAAGTACAATGTGATAATTGATGCTGATTAAGTCCGCCATTTTAGAAGAAGAAATAATCATAATAATTATGAATTTAAATAGTTAGAAGGTAATAATGCCTCAATTTTAAGGTGGTTTATTTGACTTTAGTCGTAAAGTCCCTAAGAATTAGCAGTTTGTTAAAGTCCTAAATTGTAAGGAATACTTTAGTTAAATGTGCCTTAGTTGTAAGGTAATTGTTTAATGCAAAAAATTAAATAAATTGAATTATTAAATGTTGCTCTTATTGACCGTATTTTTGTATAATAAATGAATGTCAAACTTAGCATAGAACCGTTTTGTTGAGCAACTCAAGTTTGATTTTGACTTTGAATTGATCGTAACCTGTAAGGTTATTTAGTGTTTGAAATTATGTCTTACAGAATTGCAGTATTTCAAATTGAACACAAAAAGTTTGTGTTTGTATTTTTTTTGTCCAATAGGATTGCAGTATTCCAAATGAATCGTAACACATTTACTTTTAATAAATCGGGAAGCTGTAATCAGTCTAGTAAAACGATTGTTTATAAAAATGATTTAAAACACTAAACTGGTTAAAGCTTATAAGTACGCATTTACAATATAAACCTGACCCATTTAAGTAAGGAAATACGTACTTTAAAACTTTAAACTTTAGCCTATACTTAATCGACTAAATTTAATCAGTCCATTAAATCGACAGTTTTAAAAAAATAATTTCAAACACTAAATTGGTTAGTTTTTATTAATAAAATGTAATTTTTGTAAATGCTAACTAAAAATACTAACCTATACATAATTTCCTGAATTTTCAAACACTTAACCAATGAAAGTGGTCACTAACCGTTTGTGTAATTCGGTAAGAAATTTTCAAATTTAATATATGAATTACATTTTTGAACAGTTAACCGCTGAAAGTGGTCACTATCCGTTTTTGTAATTCGGTAAAAAAGACAGTGTACAAGATTTATGTTTGAAATTGGAAGAGTTGTGATTATAAACAGCTGCAAAACCTTTATTACACTCGACAAACGGTTCGTCCAATATAGTTTTTACATCTGTGTACTCGTCCAATATAATTCAGTATTGTACTTAACACTATGTAATAACCTCGTAAAATAACTTTATTTTTACAACAATACAAGTACGATCATTTTCCTAAAGCTATTTTTAGAAATTTGGTTATCAAAACATGCAGTACCAAAATTTTAAAATTAGCAAACTAAGATGGGAATGTACTATAGATATACAAACCATTTCTTAATTTCTGGTAAGATCATGATTTTTAATTTTGTTTGCTATATACTTATGGCTTCCTGTACGGATTCTCACGATATTTAATCATTTAGGACCTGTCTTTATATTATTTTTTCTAAGGTATCAGTGGACATTGGTACGAATTCATTGAGTTTTCTCATCGGCAAATTGAAATAGTCTGATTTATGATGATATTTAGTACAAAGTACATTTAAATATACCTTGTCTTATAAAGATGTACTTTTTTTCATTCATTCATTCGTTCTTCGTTCGTTCGTACGTACGTTCGTTCGTTCGTTCGTTCGTTCGTCCATTTATTCATTCACATTCACTCTGCTGGCGAAAACCTATGCGACATACCTAAGCAGGACACATTTCGAATGCATGGTGGCTGATTTACATGTAAGCCATGTCGTGTTTTTGCCCCTCGGAGTGCAAGGCGAAAACACGAGGAAACGAACAAATAATGGGAAAAATACGTCATGGCACAATCAGCCACCATACAAATACCATATTCTAACACTATCGGAATTTTTTCTATATAAGCAAAGAAGGCTCGAAGCGCGCATTATTCTAAAACAATGCACTCGCCGTTCTTATTATCTCCCTGTGTATTTTCACATTGAGGGCGCTATTTTGTTTGAAAAATCTGATAAATAAAAACAGGTTTTTGTCGAATTTTGTCGTGAAAACTATTTAGAATGAAAGAAAATGGTCTAACTAAGAAAATAAATCCGAACACCAATATCTTTAATTCAGTCGTTAACGCTGTACAGACGTTTAAAGTGTTGTTTAAGTGACGTCACAATGTAGCGCCAAACAGCACGTGCAAAACAATCAAATCAAGTACGCTATTTTAACGAGTTAAGTTTTACAATTATTTCACTTTTAATAATTTGTATTTCGCTTGAAAAATTATAGAGTAAAATAAAATAAACAAACACAGTTTTATCAACGTTTTCAAAATTCGTTATTCTCAAAATGTTTCTACACACGGTAGATTTAACGACAGTTTTTTCAACCCACTGGAACAGCCTTTAAAGAACGTTTCTATTGGAAACTCTGAGGCGAAAACACATTTTACCACCAAACATAAAGTCCAACTTTATAATCATAATTATATTTTTTCTTGACGTGTTAGAATGGAAATAGATATCAATTCTTTGTGCATTAGTGTATAATAATTCACGTTTTTAGTTCAAATGCGTTGTAATTAATCACTCAGGCCTATCGGCCTTCGTGATTATACATGTATTACTACGCATTTGAACTCAAACCGTGCATTATTCTACAACAATGCACTCAGAATTGATATCTATTTCCTAAATTTACCACAGTACTTTACAAAATTATTCACAAGGTATACTAATTCAAGCTTAGCGTCTGCATAGATGCACAAAGTCTATATTTCCGGCTTATTGTTTAAAGTTGATTGGTTTACAATTGGTGCATTTTTCATAAGTATTTCAAATATTTATAAAAACGAACACAATGTTTAATTTAAATATTGTTATCAAATATTTAAAAAAAAAGATCTTGATAGAGTTCTGAAGTGATTTAGTATAAACATATATATATTGAATAATATTTGGGTTTTGTTTTATTAATTAATTAATTAATTAATTAATTTTGATGTTTTAAGACGTGAAGTTCCTTTAAAGTAAGATTGACTTGTCGTTAAAAACCATGACATTCTTCATTCAGTATTATATGTTTTCTTTTGTTTCTATTTTTCTTATTTTATATAGTATTGCTTAAACAAATATAGTAGTTAAAACGACATTTCATTGTTAACGATAAAGAAGATTTCGCAATTAAGTTTAAAGTCAAATATTGTCAAAAATTGAACTATCCATAGTGACTGAAAGTTGATATTTTATCAATTACGTCATACTTCTTTCTTTTTTACAAAACCTAAAACTTGATGTATAATTATAAAGCACACAAATAAAACACATAAAAAGCGTGTTTTGAAGAGAAAAAATCCCTATTTCAACACCAAGCAATTTAAATTAGGCTCAAAAAAGGAAATTCCCTTGAGTAGTTAAATAGAAATGAGTTTTAACAAATGTATAAAGGGAAAACAATTTGTAAAGTATTATGGCGGAGCTACATCCGTTAGTACTTTGGATCAGGCCAAGCTAATTTATAAAGAAATGTTTGTTATAAGCTAAAAGTTCTGTTATATATTTTTGTTGGGTTTTTAAATCACAATGCAACTGTATGGTGACATCGGGATCTCGGTTACCTCTCCGTGTATTAATTCAGGCACGTGCGGGCACCTAGTAGAACCATCGACGTACCGTTTAAGAGCTAGCAAGGTACCTGGCGGGACTCGAACCAACTTGGTGATCTCGGGCAAGTGTTTTGTAGTAAGCGACTTTAACCACAAGGTCTGGTGAAAAGAGATTGAAGTTTTGGGCACATATTTATCATTGTATTGTATTAAATAAATTAGACTGTAACTAGTATGTGAAATTATGCAAACTATCAAAATTGTCTGTATTCATTGCTTAAATCGGGCGAAAATGTGAAAATGAATTTACCCCCCCTCCCCCCCCCCCCAAAAAAAAATAATTATAATAAAAAATTGAAATAGACGGAAGAAATAATAATGATGATGGTGATGATGATGATGATGATAATGATGATGATGATAATGATGATGACGACGATGATGAGAATAATAATAATAATAATACTAAAAAATAATATTAGAGTAGTAGTAGTAGTGGTGGTGGTGGTGGTGGTGGTAGTGATAATGATAATGATAATAATAATAATAATAATAATAATAATAATAATAAAATTATTTTTTTAAAAATTAAGACACTAAAATAAAACCTTTTTCTTCCATATTTGAAATATGAAACCGGAACGCGATCAAAAAGTTTTTTTGGTTTTTTTAAAAAATGCAAGAAAAATTGTTTGTTTTGTTTGTTCCTTATTACCAAAGATTAATTCTTTAAGTATGATATTTATTTAACTGTCAAAGACTTGAGAAACACATAATTTTTAACACGTGTCAATTGTATAATGACATGTCATGAAGTGACTACAGCGTTTATTTAAAATGGCTGAACATTAGATTATTATTATTATTAGATCTTTGTCAATGAGGTAGTTGAAATGTTTAAATTGTTGTTGTTTGGATGAAAACCGGAAATGGCATGGATGTAAACGATTCATAGTGATAAAAGTATAAGATAATATTGACAAATTCGCATATGTAATTGTTTCGAGAAAGAATATGCAATGTTTAGTTTTTGTTCCTGATTTAAACTGTTTTATATAATACTGGATTTTATTGCGGGAAAATGCACGCGTATCACCACGGTTGGATTTACGATGTTGGAAACATATATGACACAGCGCTGTGTCTATTACCATGTCACCGTTTAATAGAAAGTTTTCAGTTGTTTAAGTGTTTTTTTTATTAAAGAATCGAGTAAAGGGGATATACTCAATCGAGCCATGTTATGCGATATACACGTCAGATTTATTCCCCTTCTTTTATTTGTCGTCTGCAGCGGCTCTAGATCGATGATGACAGTGAAAATAGTCGTGTTTGCTCCCGCCAATAATTCCTTCGAGTATTGCCTGAAAAGGA
Organism: Ruditapes philippinarum; assembly: GCF_026571515.1. Classification (NCBI taxonomy): domain Eukaryota; kingdom Metazoa; phylum Mollusca; class Bivalvia; order Venerida; family Veneridae; genus Ruditapes; species Ruditapes philippinarum. The sequence continues at coordinate 168,088 of NW_026860204.1, forward strand.
TAACTCTTGCAATGGAAATTGCGCAAGAAACATTGACATTACCTCCCTTTGTTCAGCTGAAGCTTATTTTCATCGATTCGCAGTATCCGGACGAGACTGCTGTCGAGTTAGCCGCAATAGATTATATTTGGAACAATACTGTACATGGATTTATTGGTCCAGTATACGATTTCCCGTTAAGTCATTTAGCAAGGATAGCAGGTGTCAAAAACCTTCCGGTTATAACGCCAGGAGGTTTTAGTGCATCCTTCGGGGCTGACAAAACCGTTTATACGAAGTTTAAAACACTGGTAAGGTTGGGAGCTACCATGAATAAATTCTGTAACTACCTAAGCTGGTATATCATTCAATTTTTAAAATACAAACGTATGAAGATTTTGACTGAAAAGCACGGTACCTTGCAATTCTGTAAGAGATTCAACGGTGATATGGACGACCATTTAAACACATTAAAAAACAATCAACTTCCAGATATTGTATTTGATATTCATCAGTTACCGAAACAATACGACGAGGGAGATATACTTGTTAATGAAGTAAACGTTAATTACACTGGTAAGTTGCGAAATATGTTTAAATAACAATGTTTCACGTGAAATTTCTAATAGCAAATACATGTGCAAGTTTATGATTTGATTTACCATCACTTGAAGCAAGAGGTGTTCACGTTAATATGTACTGTCAACAAAGATTAATATACACATAGCCTTACGGTATCTAACCTATTATTTGCCATTGGTAAAAAATTGGTGAATTTGTCATATTTTGAGTTATGTCATAAGTATATAGAGTTATTGGATCACATGTCCGTCGGACCGTACGAGATTTAGCTTAACCGGCAATATAAATATACCTCAGGTATTGCCTTTACCAAGGGCTTTAAGGTTAACAACTAACTTATCAATACAATGTCCGTGATATTGACACGTTACATGCACCTAAGTGTGGTTTCCTCAGTTACACGCCTTTCCTCGTCACAGTAACATGTACATGTATTTCCTTTCCTTAGTTACATGCATTTATGTACCTTAGTTACCTCAGTTGCATGTATTTCCTAACATCAGTTACTTGAATTTCCTGATCTCAGTTACATGTATTTCCTTACCTCAGTTACTTGAATTTCCTGATCTCAGTTGCATGTATTTCCTTACCTCAGTTAAATGTATTTCCTAACATCAGTTACTTGAATTTCCTGATCTCAGTTACATGTATTTCCTTACCTCAGTTACTTGAATTTCCTGATCTCAGTTGCATGTATTTCCTTACCTCAGTTAAATGTATTTCCTTACCTCAGTTACTTGAATTTCCTGATCTCAGATACATGTATTTCCTTACCTCAGTTACTTGTATTTCCTTATCTTAGTTGCATGTATTTCCTAACATCAGTTACTTGAATTTCCTGATCTCAGTTACATGTATTTCCTTACCTCAGTTACTTGTATTTCCTTATCTAAATTACATGTATTTTCGTTATGGATTTCCTTATCTCAGTTACATGTATTTCCTTACCTCAATTACTTGTATTTCCTTATCTAAATTACATGTATTTTCGTTATGGATTTCCTTATCTCAGTTAAATGTATCGCCTAACCTCAGTTACATGTTTTTTCCTTATCTCAGTTACATGTTTTTTCCTTATCTCAGTTACATGTTTTTCCTTATCTCAGTTACATGTTTTTCCTTATCTCAGTTACATGTTTTTCCTTACCTCAGTTATATGTTTCTCCTTACCTCAGTTACATGTTTTTCCTTACCTCAGTTACATGTTTTTCCTTATCTCAGTTACATGTTTTTCCTTACCTCAGTTACATGCTTTTCCTTACCTCAGTTACATGTTTTTCCTTACCTCAGTTACATGTTTTTCCTTACCTCAGATACATGTTTTTCCTTATCTCAGTTACATGTTTTTCCTTACCTCAGTTACATGTTTTTCCTTATCTCAGTTACATGTATTTCCTTATCTCATGTACATGTATATATCAGTTAATTGTATTTCCTTACATCAGTTACGTGTTTCCTTATCAAAGTTACGTGTATTTCATTACCTCAATTACATGTATTTCGTTACCCCATTTACATGTATTTCCTAACCTTAGTTACGTATATTTCCTTTTTTAACACTTCGAAAATAGACAAAAATTTATGGTTGATTATTCCGGCAAAATGGATACAATTTAGTTTTTACAAACTACACACAGGCGGACAATACCATCAATACAACGTAAATGATCTTTGCAAGCTAAATAGATGTTTACCATATTTGTTCCAGTTATTTCCCTTTGTCTTAGTCTTGAAAATAAGACCTTGTACGGTTTGTCTATTCAAGCAATTTTGACGTATCTTAAGTTTTTATTTTGGACTGATATCTATCACATCAAACTTTACTGATCAGTAGAGTTTTGGATAAAGTCAATTTCAGCGATGTTAAATATAGATTTTATTACTTTTGTACATGTTGAACAACTGTGACTGGACTAAAAATGCATTTCAACACATCTTGGAATATAAGCATACACTGGAGCTTATGGAACACTCACTCTTTTATTTGAAATACTAAATTTTGTTACCGTTTTACTTAAGATATTTTTTTTCTTATTTTTTATGATCACAATTTGCTATAAGCGACCTTACGAAAAACGTGAATATTGCTTATATCAAAGAAGAAATACCAAACGCTACATCATCAATATTAATCATTAGAATATCAGAAAATCGACGAAACGAAAAAGAGCTGCTGTATCTGAGAGAGACGGAGATTGTAATTTTCTATGTTCATAAATATTTATAACCGTGACTTTAACAACTACTTTCCCATTTGCTATGACAGATATATTGTCCTATACCCTGAACAGATAGTAAAAACATCACATCGTCTGACAATTATCTCACAATAATGCAAAAATAATGAAGTCAGATATTACGGGAATCCTAGTTTATATAAAAATGTGCGATAGGAACAAGTTGCGTCTTTTTTGTCTTGAATATTATAAATTTTTCTATACTTATTGAAGCGTCTATATATTTTTTGTAACGTTTGTAACGTCGCTTTTCATTAGATGATCGTGATGTTTATATAGTTTTATAAACACGGCTGCTGTCAGATTAGGAATAAATTATATTTTTCCTCAAAAATAAAAGGAAAGATTTTTTTGTATTTTAATTATGTTATTAAGAACCTGACAAGTTATATGGCCGGTAAGCGGCCCGGGTTATATAACCACTGTTTATGAAGGTCATATAACCTGTCAAAAAATCTATATAACTAATAAACTAATGTCCTAAGATAAACATTTGTCAAAAAAATTAACACGTATGTGAAACATTCCATTCTTTAAACAGATTCATTTGAGTCCCCATTTTGTTACTGTATATTTGATATATAATTTGTCATTGACTATTACTTTGCTATAATTTTTTGGATTTCCTTTTTATGTAAAACACTTGATATTATATCTAAGTTTTCTTTGTGCAATACTTATAATATGAAATTGGGCAAAGCCTATTAACGGGCCCTTTGACTTCCCCGTATAAATTATACAATGTACAACTAGAGAAGTACATACATCCAACTTTTATCAAAATGTTTTCGGAATTTACCATTGGTTTTCATTGGGGCAACACACATTGAAGAAAGTACATGCACATTGTGGTAAAGGCATCGATTTACGACAAACTTTGTTAATACCGTAAACAAAATATTTATATAAGTTATTCCTTTTGCAAGTCTTAGAATGAAACAAATCCGTCTATGAATAATAAGGTTGTGACCACTTTCATAAAAATAAATATACAATATAACATAAAGGCGCATACTATTATATATGGTGGCTAATTTGGGCCTTCTCGTATGTTCGCTCCACGGGGCGTCACCACTGTCGTGATTTCGTATGATCGTGTTTTCGTTTTGCGCCCCGCGGAGCGAAAATACGACATGACACAAATCAGCCACCATAATTTTTAAGTTTCTCATTTAAGCATGTTATGCCCCTATCAGTTGATAGGTTAAAATTTATACGCTGTTGGAAGAAAGAAAAGGCGGTGATCCTTGTTGAAAAAATTAATGACCTGTTATATGTATGAACTAGTTAAATCATCTTATGTGCGCAAGGCCGCTGATATCCCTCGGGAATCACTCCATACTAATTGGCGGGAAAACTGATGTTGTGACATTTAGTGTTTAAAAATACTGTTTTGTAAGTCCTTAATTTTTTGGTACGGAATAATCTTAAGACTTTTGGAAATCATTTATGCAACTTTATGTAAATTATATGCAATATTTAAGCATTCCTCCAAATGTAATTTCTTGCATTATTTGTTTTTATTGTGATATGAATATGCAATGAAATTGCCTCGTTTTAAATTGTATTCAACAAAATGCTAAATTGTGTGCGTGATTGTTTAAACATTTTTTACGTGTACACTGTTTTTGTCTTTTAAAATGCAAACAATAGTGGAAGTAATATGGTTTTATTGTAATGATTTGCATTTCTTGATAAAAAAAAAATCCGGGTTTCGACAGCAGCAAAATTTAGTGTATGCTGACAAAAAAGGTAATTAAACGATGAATTGAACGATTTGTTTTCTGTTTTATGCACGTGGTTGAATTATGCACGTGGTTGAACTCTTGTAGAAATAGGACTAGTTTCAAAATCATGGTTTTTATGTCTGTAAAATTCAAGTTTTTAAATTTTTTCTATATTTTTTTATATATATTTTTTTCATATTCCAAGTATGTCTACAAGTACTAATACAAAAACTGGATTATTTAAATACAATAAAGTAAGAAGATGTTACCATACTATTGAAGTATGAAATCTGTTTGTTAACACTGCCTTTTACGGTGTTCCATAAGGGCAATCGTCAATAAATAAAGAAATTTGAAACGCGAAAAGTCGAAAACACGAAGGAACGAAATCGCGTTAAAACAAAAGGACACGAAAACTCTTTAGAATTAGTTTATCTAATAAAATGTTAGTCATACATGAATTCACATATAACTATAAATTGTGGCATCTCTAATATTTCAACAATTATAATGTCTCATATAAGAACTTCATGCAAGCAAACCATTCATTTTATTATATTTTTATTGTTTAACCATCTATTATGAACTAAAGTTGTTGTTTTTTCCCCAGATTTTTATACATCACACCAGTGTCTACGTCCGTGTGGTAGCTGTAAAAGATGTCCCGTACTTCACTTCAATGATGTTATTTTTTTTCTGGTCCTTCGGAATCATTAATTTCAGCACTTTTAGTGATGAACATTGAGTACTCATTCAAACCTAGTGAGCAATTTCCATGTTTTATTGTTGTGATTAATGCTTCCGAGGGAACACATTTTCTCCAGAGTCTGTTGTTTGAACATCATTCACTAGCATAAAAGGTTGCAAAATCGATGGCATTATTTAACACTATGTAGATTATAACAGCAAAGAGTGTGATGAAGTGATAAGCTTACAACAAGTGTTTGTCTAGGAATTACACGAAATTTATTACGTATTGAATGATTTGTTGCTGTATCATACACCACATTATAACTCAAGTTACGATATTCGCTTGAAGTTTATTTCCTTTAATGCACTAATCTAATGTTGTAGATTTGTTTCTTTAATCAAATTATCGCTTAAATATCACTCATTTTCCACTATCATAATGAATCTTTTTAAAATAACTTAAATGTGTTGAAAAAAAAAATTGTGTGTGTGTGCTTTTTGTGAGACAGTGTTACATGTTGCAATTGCTACATGTATATGTATGCCGTACACATATTTATATGCTTTTAAATAAATCATTCAAGATCTTTTGTAGTATGTGCATGGTTACACACGTACGTATGGTCGTAAAGGGGTGACATGTACATGTTCTTTTTTTTTGTTAAATACTTTTTATTTCATAACCACGTGATAATAACATGAGGGAACGAGATAATTAAGTTGTTGAAATGGGAATAAAATCTCACTTGAACGAGAAAACTAAGTCGTGGAACGAAACAGCTTCTCATGGGAACGAGTATGATAACGAAGTACACATGCAACTTTGTGCCAAGTAGTTTTTACGACTAATATTACATATAATGCCAATCAGCCGTTAGAAACACCAGCGTGTGTCATCATTTTTTATCAGGAAGCATTTTTATTTTGTAACATGTTTGTTTAAGTGGGTTAGGTCCTATTGTGAATTTAGTTTTCAAATTGTTATATTTATGTTGACAACAAGCATTTTAAGTATTATTTTTTTCCTTTTCTCTTTTCATACTGTGTGCGTTTGCTGTGGTATTATCAACTTCAGGTAAGTCAATTTCTTCAATATCTTTTATATTTCTTATAAATCTATCAGTGTTAATAATTGGATCAAACTGGTGAGTCATTTTCCTTATTGCATCTGTTATTATTGCATGTATTGTGAAAAAAGTGACATCATATCTGACATCTGACCTTGTCAATTGATTTCGGACTTTGATTCAAATGGTCATTTGTCTCTTACCGCGTATTCAGAAATCTTGTTGGATAAGTAATCGATCACTTGCTGAGAAATAACTAATTACTGGTTAGTTATCCAGATAAACCGTTTAGGTTGATTAATCGCCGAGATATGACCAGAAATGTGTTAAAAAACACAGTATTTAAACGAAATCACTGTATCCTATCTTGTGAGCTTATAGAATTCAATATGTACAAGTACAAGCGAGTACAAGCACATGCCACTTCCGATCACTGCTTAACTTTTGTGGGAGCTTATATATTTTAACTTGTATCTTTCTTGCGAGTACATGAAGTAGACTGGTTTATATTGTGTGAAAACTGCATTTAAAATCAACCAAACAAATAAGCAGCCAATCTTCGTCAGACACATTCTTTTAGTACAATATTTCAGAACATTGTTGAGCTCTGTCTATTCATTAAGTATATTGAGGATAATAGACAATTTCACCAGTCTGATTTAATGCACGTATAATGTCCATTATTTGTACAGTCTCGGTAGATTGTATACAGAATATTAATACATTAAATCTAGAACTGACATATAATCTGTCTCTTCAATTTAGCATTATATGACAATATATAATGCACGTGATAATTGTGACAATGACAATATTGCCTCCATATAAGGCTATTTTTAGATTTGAATGACATATTCATTATAACTAGCATTGCTGAGGCGGAGAAAAAGTGCCCTTAAACAAGTTTTATTGTTGATAGGAAAATAGAAGTCAACCACAAATACATTTTATTACTTTAATAAGTTTACTCATTAATGAATGATATGTTTCGATTTCAAAGTTTTTATCAGTTTTAATATATTCATTAGAACTTGCATTGCTGAGGCGGAGAAAAAGTGCCTTAAACAAGTTTTATTGTTGATCGGAATATAGAAGTCAACCAAAAACAAATTTTATTACTTTAATAAGTTTATTCATAAATGAATGATATGTTTCGATTTCAAAGTTTTTATCAGTTTTAATAGAAAATGACGTCAAGTGAAAAGAACAACAAAATAAAGTATGGCCTTTGTTGGGATAATAGATGAAGTTTATTCTTTTATTTACAAGATTGTTTAGTTAATGACCACATTGAATCCTCCTTGTGGCGGAGGTGGCCTTTTATGGTTGTGGCATCAGTATTGCAGCAAAAGTTCATATATGCGTGGTCGTAAGAGGTGATTAAAAGGAAAGACTTACTGTAGTCTATGCATCTCTTAGCTCCCTCAGGTGAGGTGGTTTGGCCTCTGATGGTGTTCACCTGAGGAAAGGCAAAATCATCTTTCCTGTTTCGGCGCCATATGACCTAAACTGTGTTGTTGAGTTGTAAAAGCAAGCAAACAAGTTTGCGACAATTCTTACATTTATATACTTAAGAAAAACAAATCGCCGGTCCAAAACGTTGCCCTACCACTTTGGCCTCACGCGGCAAGGTATCATGATAAATTTTATTAGTAATCTTTTATGTATTTGTGGAAAAATGATGTCATGGGACCAGTATCAAAAAGGTTTTTAATCACCTTACACAAAGTTCTAACACATATTTGTCTAAATAATTATCATTAAATTTATATGGGGAATGACTCTTTAAATGATATCTAGGGAAGGTGATGCATCAATAACAATAACTTGGACACGTCTTTTTCACAAGACAATGGCATTTAAAGGCCCATTTTGCACCAGAAATGCTTTCATTTTAGTTTCTCAAAGTCTTTTTTTATGTTATTCTTTTATAGTTTGCAACAATTTACTCACTGACCAATTATCTGAACTATCTTCTTCTTCCGTTACATTTTGATAATTGGTACATTTATTGTGATTTAGTATTTTGTAGGGAAGTCAAAACACTTTGTTTACACTTTACTATTTTGATGACATATCATTTTACATTAAGCGCTATTTTCTACACGTTACGAGCATCTAAGATGCTCTAAAACCATTATCTAAACGTTATAAAACTCACGTTTGACGTTTCTTAAGAGTAGATATTTATTCATTTATGATACATAATGTGCCTTTAACAAAATACCAATGAGTGTTTGGCTACATTATCATTCGCCCGCAATATGGATATTATTTTGACTGCTGTAAACAAATTCAACAAATTTACTTAATAACTTAAAATACAGGAAAATCGTATATCTTCTATTTCTTTTTGCACCGAGACTTTTCCTATGGATTCATTCCATTATAAGAAAATTGAAAACAAGCAACGGTTTCTCCATAAAGAAAACATGTTTTGAAAATCGCACGGGTTCTTAATAAGGATAAAAGGGTTTTTAGTTTTTTCAAAACTTCGCACTGAACTGGCACCAGAAACCGAACGAGTTATATGTTTATTTGATAACTAAATGATAAAATACGTCAGGTTTCTGAGTCTTCACAGTTCTTAATTTCACTGAATGATTAATATTCCTGTCTGAATTATCTTTTAAAATGTCGATATATCAACTCTTTAAACGTGAACGTCTTGCACCTAATGCCATATGGAATATTTTATAGAATGTTTGAAATATTCTATGAAATATGTTTTCTTTTTTCAATTTTATTTTTAAAATTTACATGAATAAAAACTGAAATTAATTTTGTTATAAATACTAGCCTTTTTATAATACGGCACGTTTGTAACGTCGTTTTAGATTGGATAATAGTGGCGCTTATTTAATCTATACACACGGCTGCTAGATTTGGATCTAAGTTTGACCTTCCTTGTACATTGATTGTTGAACGAGTTGAATAAAATTATATTGTGCGATTAATAATTCGATTATGAATATACATACATTTCAAACACTAACAATCACACCATTCCATAACAAATAAGATAAGCATTATGTAAATGCCATGTACACGGATTTTGATTTACAAACAAGCTACCGGACTCTCCATAAAATTCTCAAATGATACAATAAATTGAATTGAACCTCCCTAATGCATTCATTGTCCTTTAGTCGTAAATGTTCAACAATCTGAATGCATCAGAAATTGATAGAATCGCTCGAAAAGCTAGGCCATAAGATACGTTAGGGAAATATTTTATTGCCTAAAGCAATTTAAAATAAAACAACTTAAAACAGATGAACTGGGTAAAAATCTCTTTACAACGGTGTCATACGTTGTGACTTCTTACTAGGAGGTTTTGTTTACAGTGATAAAACACGAAGCATTGTTTGTTTAAATGAAGAGAAAACAGTTTAATGGTTCACGCATTATGAAACTTGTTCGACAAATTTTCAAGAATAATTAAAATAATTATTATTATCGACACAATAAAAAGTTGTTTTATCCAAAATCGTCGGAACATTTAGCATGATTATTTGATGACTCTCAGAACATCCTGTAAATCTATTAGTCATCATTCCTGCACGAAATTCTCGAAGAAATAATTATGTGTCACAAATATAGAACATCACAAAAACCACACTTGCTCATTACATTAACAAATAGAAATTGTACTATCAGCAAAGAATAATTGTTTCCTGGAGGTGACAAACATTCTACAATTTAAGCTTTAAGATTCAAAATTGTTATTTTTACCACATTGACATGCTTTTAACAAATGACACATCAAGCAGGGCATGCTAAGCTTCTGCAATAGCAAGTTCTGATACATTTTTTCTGTTTGTTTTCTTTTCATTTATTTTCATTACTAAATGTTTAATTTACGTCTTCTGTTAGACGGATTTGAATAAACAATGACATAAAACTGAAATGGTTTTGCACGTTTATATTGAATCAAATAATCGTTTTTCATGATAATCGTCAAGTAAAAAGACGAGTTCTTTTTAGCTCTTCCAAGTAAAAACCTGGACACGAAAGTTTTATAACTGTTACAGTTACTCAGTTACATATGACGTGATTACTTAAGAAACAATTGGATCATAATTATATGATTTATTACTGTAACATATGAATATTTTGTTGACAATGTTTCCTTAATGTTGACATATTCTAAAACCTCAATTAATCAGAATTCACTTATAAATACTTCCCGATGACAAAATCGTTTAAAAATCCAATTTATTTTTTAACAATTTATAAACATAATTCAGTTTTTGGTTAGGATTATGAAGAAGCAATTGCTACAACCAAAGAATTATTTATTAACTCCTTTGCGTTTAGGAACGGTTCACGTGTAAATGTCCATTTTTTACAACCCTAAGCACTTACAGAAAGCTCTAATTAAGCAATATAACGTTGTTCATGGACACATTTATTGATGACACTTTCAAGAAAACAGGTTCTCGTCGTCCGTGTGTCCGTCTTAAAAGTTACCTCCGACGTGACGAGACGTGTTAATCACATTTGTAAGTCCAATGATATTTGTAGAGTTAGAAAGTTATATGTTTGCTCTATACTCTACTCTGGATACAATATTGTTCTAGATTGATAAGCTTTTCAAGATTTTAAAGTGTTAGACCTCTGTAAGGTATATATATGGTCTCACTATTATTGTTGGATCAGATCGGACCATCTGGTATTTCAAAATTCCTGTTGTATTATCAACACATTGCTAATGCGAATGTAAATGCACAGTGACATTGTGTGTTTTATTTTGTTTTGTTTTGTTTTACGGTGCACCAACACAATTTATTTCATATGGCTCCGAAACAGGAAAGATGATTTTGACTAACCTCGGGTGTTGGAGAACCCACATATGATGTTTGATATATTGTGATATCTTCGTCAAAATCTTGTTTTAAGTGAATATGTAAAAGTAAATACAAACTACTGACTAGACTAGAAATATTTGGGGTCTTACATAATTGACTATATTGTAGTGAAGCTACGTGCATTAGACACATTTATGTCATTTATTCAAAATGAGGGAAGCATTTAGGTTTCTTGATAGACTTTCTGTTGTGAAGTTTCATACGGTGTCTGTGATATTTCCACGTTGTGAAAAACCCTCATTAGACAAGCTTCTTGTTATGCTTAATTTATTTGTTTCATTAGTGTGAATTGTACTTGTTTATCACGTGTGATTTCTTGAGATGTTTAGGCTACATGGTGTTTGATTCTTAGAAACTATCAACGTTTCTTTTGCATCTTGAAACTTTAAACACACAGAACTGGTAAAATGCACCGTGATATAAACAAAACAAGTAATTTTCATTGGTCATATTGTAGTATAAATAGGGCTGTTGGAATGCTTTTTAGATAATACTTACAGTTAGCTAGAATAATTTGCTTTCGACAGAATGTATGCTAAAATGTATAAAATTTATTCAACTCTTTCAATAAGTTCAGTATTGAACTGACATTCATTCAATATCCTCTATTTCTTTTTTCTTCTTCTTTTTTTCCAATATGAATGTGTTTAATATTGAAAGCATGCTTTCATTCTAATCACAGTGTTAACAATATCCAATATTTATCCTCTGTAATTTCAATACAGATTAAATTATTTGTTTCTATTTTGGTATAATTTTATTGAGAGAAAATGATTGTCAGTTCAATTAAAAATGGCTTCGTATCGTTTCAATAATTTAACTTTACCAGTGGATTTATTTACAATCTGATGCACTTATGCATGTAATATTCTTAATGTATTCCCAAAGTATTGTCTAACCAACAGACACATTAAATTCCTCTTTAATAAATATGTGGGCCGATTCTATGTTTCTACATTCCGATGCTTTTAAAAGCATTCATTGTTGATGTCGAATAACACAGTAACATTTGCAAAGAATCTATTGTAATGCGCACTGATAATATGAAATGATACGTCAGCATTTGCAATATATATGTGTGACAGGCTCAATTAAACAACATGTTTAATATTGCCATCATGGGCGTTTATTAGCATTTCTACTTCATCTTTTGTATGTTGCGCCTTATACATGTTTGCATTTTTCTATCCATTTTTGTTTTTTCTTTATAATATTATCAACATTAATGAAACAGGGAAATATCCACAAATTAACTATACAAATTAAAATGATCACAGTAGGTTCATTTTTTTTTATTTTTCCGTGCCATTCTGTCCATGCTCAGCACTATTCGCTAGTTAGTCAGTACTACTTTTGAAATTCTTCCCACAAATGATTTTGATACGAATATAAAATGATTGGCAAGCTCAGTTAGGATCTTTAGCATGTTAAGGATTGATCATACAAATGATATTTCTCTAGCTTTTGTTTGTATATACATTTTGCAATGTTTCGAAAATGCTTTCAAAATATAATGAGCTCTCATTTAATTTGATTTATTTGATATATGAAATGTCGTAGGCATTAAGTATTTAACTAGTTTAGGATAGAAAAACCATCACCAACAAGAACACATGAATAGGTTAGCTTTCATCTTTTTTGTTTTTGTTTTGTTTTGTTTTGTTTTGTTCTCATTTTTTATTTTGTATTTAACTATTATCATATACTATTACTTTATACCATAAATGCAATGAGTAAGAGAGTAATGAAGATATTACCGAATAATTTTAGTTCTGGACATTGCATTTCACTAAATTATCTGATAAATTAATACATGTAGTTTTAAATAATATTATCAACTTTTTATTTTGGTTTCAACAACACTTTTATTTTGCATGACACATATGACATAATTATTAAGTTTGAGAGAATATGCATATTGTTATAGTAGGGTAACCGCATGAATAAAACAAGTTTGACAATGACGCTTAGTGAAGATATATATCAGAATATATGGAAAACCATTACACCTGATTAATGTCATAAAAAGACAACATAGTTGTCATGAAAGATGAATGACTTTGTCCTATGGTGTTGCTAAAGGTTTATATAAGAAAACAAGATGATATTCGAGAAAGATGATTTTTTGCGTGACACAAAATATTAGATATAATTATCTGAATACATTTTGCTTCTAAGATTTGGGTCAAGACATTGTTATTTTTATGTAAAAAAATCTGAGATTTGCATTTTTGTTTTAAATCTTTACAAGCGAAAATTAATTTTTTTACTTGCAATAAACATTTAAGTTTTATTCCAGAAAATAATATCAAAGTGTTCAAAATGGTAAAAATGATAAAAAAATCATCACCATTCAAATGCTGAACGCTAATTGACAGTTAATTCAAACGTTAATTGGTTTATTAAGTCTTTAACATGGTCTAAGTAAGTACATAATTTTGATAACATTTATGAGACTTTCTCTTTACCATGGCGTGCTTTTATGATTATTTGAAACGTAAATTGCTTTATTGAGTCTTGAACATGTTATTAGTTAGTATATAATTGCGATAACATGTTGAGCTTTTTTCTTTGCCATGGCGTGTTTTTATGATAAGCATTGGAATTTAAAAAATGCTATAGGATATGTTAGATTATTTATGTTAAAGAACATTTAAATAAAAGTGGTATAATTGTTGTATAATTGGCGTATATTTACACGATACAAATATACGTATAAACCTTACGACAGGTTAAAAAGATGCTGTTACAAGGAAAAAGGAACGGAAACGTAAACAGATTTTGTTCAAAGATAAGACGACAAGGGGAACATTTTGGATGTTTCTTATTTACAGCGGATACAGGATATCTGATATCATTAAAAGACTTTAATTAAGTACTTAACTGATGGTATTTCCCTGTCGTATCTGATAATGACACTTTATCATGTAAATCTTAATACGTTGAAGAATCACCCGGTAGTTGTTCTAAAGATCTGAGATATCAGTGAACAATGCAGAATTATATTTGTTGCTTCAACATACTTAGATATGTTTAAATTTTGATGAAGGAATATAATGGTTTTAGATAACTTTACTTAAAGTCTTAACATTAAAATTTTAAATAACATTCATAGTACTAATGAAAATACTCATGATTAAAATCTTTTAATATAAAGTTGACTGAGGCTGCTCTAAATAAATGAAAAAAGTTCTTTTATAAAAACTCAAATACTTGTTCAAGATTTCATTATATTTCAGCAAAAACATCGTATTACAAAATCTGATTGACATGTACAACTACATTTTAGGATTGCACGGTAACCCTTGGATACGCGTGTCAATCTCATTGAAAACTTAATCAATGAATATCAGTTTTTGAAAATTGGAAACGCGTTGTCATATATTTGTTGATACGGTTTAAATTTGGAAATCAAAATTTCAAAATTTAACATTACATACTTCTTTGAGCATGAGCTGCATTTTACATCTAGAAAGCAAAATAAATGTCATTATAAATTTGCAATTGTCCCCTTGTTATCACGTTGTCTGCTTTTTAACCTTGTTTAAGCCCATCTTAGTAACATCCTTGTTTCTGGTGTTTTTTTTGTTTTTTTTTTAGTGTTTTTTTTTTTTTTTTTTTTTTTTTTTTTTTTTTTTTTTTTTTTGTTTTTTCCAGTTGCAGATCCAAAAGTTATTCAGTTGAGCTAGAAACTTTAATAACGATTGAGTGAAAATATATATGTTTTAAATCATCCAAAAAAATTAGTAAAATACATTGCTATACAACCAAAACATTTTCCATGAGTATATTTGTGACACATATTCAATACAATGGTTGCAAGTTAGATATGCTATGAATATACGTAAGGACCCTTTAATTTCATTTATTTTTTTCTTCTCATAATTAAATGTATGGCTTCCTTCTATTGACATTGACAGAAATATCTATACATCTTCATAATAACACAAGTTTGAGTATTAAAGTGTTGATATTTTAATAAATTAATTGCAGTAGTCAATAGGTACATTGTAACTGTTATATAATTCGTTATATTATTATACGTGAAAGTCTTGAAAATGTAAACAAAATGTATATATAGCTTGCAAGATAAAATTAGAGACATAAACAAATATTTCAATTTTATTATGTTGATACATTTCATGTAATACCGTCTGTAGAAGCAGCGTTTTTTACCATCTATTATCGTTGAGCATAACACGTCTTAGTGTGATTTCATTGTAAGTATATAAAACACTGATTTACAGTACAGCATTATTCATTTGACGAATGCTAAAGAATAAAAAACACTCACTTTGTTGATGGAATTTGCATAAAATAACAAGGTGAAAAGATTAACCAGACATACAATTGCAATATTAGAAAGCGAGTCGGTACATAAAATTGCTGTCCTATTGATTATTCTTACATGCACTCATTGTCCATCATGTAATACAGGCCGATAAAAGTGCAATGTGGGTAAAATGACATTTAATTTTTTATAAATTACTATTTGGTTTTAATACTTATTTATATATGTTACATGTAATGGGCCCCACTAAAGATAGAAACTGTAAATTTTCATGCTGAATATTTATGGTATTGTAATTATATAACGTACATGTTTATAGAAATATAAAAAGCAATATTTTGTCTAGGAAAGTATTTCTAAAGGATGGCGACATTTGCGCAACTAATAGCAGCACGGGGACCAGCCACCATCACTATATCAACTTTTGTCTGTTAAGCCTAACCTTTAAACTTATTATAGAATTGATGCTTATAAAATAGAAAGCAGTTATCTTACATTAATCAAGTTACGAACTTTATATTTTGTTTGTTTTGATTAGAAATAGTAACTGCTTCTAGTGTTCTTATTTTACACAGATGTAAGAAATTTATTATCTGCAATTATAAAAAAGACATGCACTCAGGCTGTTTTATATGACCTTTAACAAACTTTGTGACAGTAAATTGGTATTAAAGCAGTCATTGTCGTGTAATATATAGCGAATAACACATTTGCAGACAACGGGCGTGTTAAAATGAGTTTTGCTTATTTAAAGACGATGCTAACGGGCGTGTTAAAATGAGTTTTGCTTATTTTAAGCCGGTGCTAGCGGGCGTTGCCTATAGATTCCTTTTACTTTGACCGTGGGCGGTTAATGCGATTATTTGCAATTATAATACATTATGACCATGTGTGACATATTACAAACAATGTCGAATTTTAATTGATTTTAAAGTACAAATAATCTTAAAAATAAATAATCTTGTTGTTCAAAACTTGATTGTACATCAAATATTTGCTTTAGTCACATGGTAACTATTTATAATTTAGAATAAAAAAAATTATTGGTTAATGATCATGTTGATTATGTACTCTTACGAAGGTCAACAAAAATGCCACAATCCTTTAGCTTTATTACAGCACAATCTGTGTGCTGGTCAATATATGATAATACTGATACATTCGCTAGTTTAATGCAATAGGGAAAGCATCGGAGTTGTTTTAGGCGATCGCCGGTCGATCTATGGGAGAGACGATAGACACATAAATTTCTACCTGACAATTGATCTCGGACTTTGAGTCAAATGGTCATTTGTCTCTTACCGAGCATTCAGACATCTTGTTAGATAAGTAATCGATCACTTGCTGAGAAATAACTAATTACTGGTCAGTTATGCAGGTAAACCGAAACCGGTTAGGTGGACTGGTCCCCGAAATATGACAGTAATGTGTTAAAAATCGGTATCAAAACCAAAAGACAAGCATCGCCAGACACATTCCTTTAGTAAAATAGCACAGCACATTGTTGAGCCCTGTTTATTCATTAAGTAAATTGAGGATAATAGACAATTTCACCAGTCTGATTTAATGCACGTATAATGTCCATTATTTGTACATCCCCAGTAGATTGTATACAGAATATTAATACATTAAATCTAGGATTGACATATAATCTGTCTCTTCAATTTAGTATTTTTGTGACAATTTATAATGCACGTGAGAATTGCTATAATGACAATGTCGCCTCCATATACGACTATTTTTAGATTGGAATGACATTTTGGATAGAACTAGCATTGCTTGGGCGGAGAAAAAGTGCCCTTATACAAGTGCCCTTATACAAGTTTTATTGTTGATATGAATATAGAAGTCAACCACGAAGAAATCTTATTACTTTAATAAGTGTATTCATAAATTAATGATGTGTTTCAATTTCAAATTGTTTATCAGTTTAATTAGGTGCCTTTAACTAAACTAATGCAAAACATCAAGGTTATATGAGTGTGTAATGTTAAACAATGAGACAAATTTACTTAATAACTTAAAATACAGGAAAATCGTATATCTTCTATTTCTTTCTGCACCAAAACTTTTCCTATGGTTTCATTCCATTATAAGAAAATTGAAAACCAGCAACGTTTTCTCCATGGTATGAAGAAAGCATGTTATGAAAATTACACAGGCTCTTAATAGGAAGAAAAAGGTTTTTAGTTTTTCAAAACTTTGCACTCAAATGGCACCTGAAACCGAACGAGTTGTATGTGTATTTGATAACTAAATGTTAGAGTACGTCAGGTTTCCGAGTCTTCACAGTTCTAAATCCCTCTGAATGATTAATATTCCTGTCTGAATTATCTTTTAAAATGTCAATATATTAATTCTATAATTTGAGCGGCTTGCACCTAATTCCATATGGAATATTTTATAAAATGTTTGAAATATTCTATGAAATATGTTTTTTTTTTCAGTTTTATTTTTAAAATTTACATGATTAAACTGAAATTAATTTTGTTATATATACTAGCCTTTAACGGCACGTTTGTAACGTCGTTTTTGATTGGATAATAGTGGCGTTTATTTAATCTATACACACGGCTGCTGGATTTGGACCTAAGTTTGACCTTCCTTGTACATTGATTGTTGAACGAGTTGAATAAAATTATATTGTGCGATTAATAATTCGATTATGAATATACATACATTTCAAACACTAAATATCACACCATTCCATAGCAAAATAAGGTAAGCATTATGTAAATGCCATGAACACGGATTTTGATTTACAAACAAGCTACCGGACGCTCCATAAAATTCTCAAATGATACAATAAATTGAATTGAACCTCCCTAATGCCTTCATTATCCTTTAATCGTAAATGTTCAACAATCTGAATACATCAAAAATTGATAGAATTGCTCGAAAAGCTAGGCCATAAGATACGTTTGGGAAATATTTTATTGCCTAAAGCAATTTAAAATAAAACAACTTAAAACAGATGAACTGGATAAAAATCTGTTTTTAGCGGTGTCATATTTTGTGACTTTTAACAAGTGGGTTTTGTATAACAGTGATAAAACACAAAACATTGTTTCTTTAAATGAAGAAAAATTTTAGGTACACGCATTATGTAACTCATTTGACACATTTTCAAGAACTTTTAAAATAATTATTATGTTCGAAACAATAAAAAAGTTGTTTATCCTTATTTGTCGGAATATTTAGCATTGCTATTTCATGGCTTCCGAAACATCCCTTACATCTTTTAGTCATCATTCCTGCACCAAACTCTTGAAGTCACAAATATAGAACATCACAAAATCACACTTGCTCATTACATTACATTAAGTTTAAGGTTTTGCACGTTTATATTGAAGCAGTCAATCGTTTTTTTATGGTAATCATTCAGTTAAAAGACGCATATTATTTCGGTGTTTGTTTTAACCTTTTCCATATATAAAAAACCTGGACATGAAACGGGTTCTATAACAGTTACTCAGTTACATATGACGTGATTATTTAAGAAATAATTTGATCATAATTATATAATTTATTACAGTAACATAGGAATAATCTATTGACAATGTTTCCTTATTGTTGAGATAATTTAAAACTTTATATCAGAAGGCGCTTTTAAATACTTCCCGATGACAAAAACGTTAAAAATGCAATGCTCTTTTAAAAACTTGATACACACAATTAAGTATTTGGAAAGGTTAATGAAGAAGTAATTGTTACAACCATTGAATTATTTATTAAATCCTTTGCGTTAAGGAACGGTTAACGTGTAATATCCATTTTTTACAACCCTTGGCACTTACAAAAAGCTCTAATTAAGGCAATATAACGTTGTTCACGTGACACATTTATTAATGACACTTTCAAGAAAACAGGTTCTCGTCGTCCTTGTTTCCGCCTAAAAAGTCCCCTCCGACGTGACGAGACGTGTTAATCACATTTGTAAGTCTAATGATTTTGTAGAGTTAGAAAGAAATGGATCACTTGCTGAGAAAAAAAACTAATTACTGGTTAATTATCCAGGTAAACCGGTTAGGTTGACCGGTCGCCGAGATATGACCAGAAATGTGTTAAAAATCGACATTAAATAATGACAATATCGCCTCCATATACTGCTATTTTTAGATTGGAATGACATATTCCCTAGAACAAGCATTGCTGTGGTGGGAGAAAAAGTGCCCTTAAACAAGTTTTATTGTTGATAGGAATATAGAAGTCAACCACAAATAAATTTTATATGAGTTGAATACAAATTATACTATGCGATCAATTATACGGTTATGAATATATAATATTAATTATACATTTCCAACATTCAATACACTCCATTCCATAACAAAATAAGATAAGCATTTTGTAAATGTCATGCACACGGATTTTAATTTACAAACAAGCTACCGGACGCTCCATTAAAATCTCACATGATAAAATAAATTGAATTGAACCTCCCTAATGCCTTCATTGTCCTTTAATCGTAAATGTTCAACAATCTGAATGCATCAGTAATTGATAGAATCGCTCGAAAAGCTAGGCCATAAGATACGTTTGGGAGATTTTTTATTGCCCAAAGCAATTTAAAATAAAGCAACTTAAACAGATGAACTGGATAAAAATCTCTTTACACCAGTGTCATACAATGTGATTTCTTACTAGGAGGCTTTGTTTACAGTGATAAAACACGAAGCATTGTTTGTTTAAATGAAGAAAAACAGTTTTAGGTACACGAATTATGTAACTTGGAATGTTTAGCATGGTTATTTTTATAGCTCCCCAAATCCCATTTTCATCTTTTAGTCACCATTCCTGCACTAAGTTCTCGAAGGCATAATTATATGTCACAAATATAGAGCATCACAAAAATCACACTTCCTCATTACATTCACACATATAAATTGTACTGTCAGCAAAGAATAATTGTTTCCTGGAGGTGACAAACATTCTAAAACTTAAGCTGTAATATTCAAAATTGTTATGTTCACCACACTGACATGCTTTTAACACATGACATATCAAGCAGGGCATGCTAAGCTTCTGCAATAACGTTCTGGTAAGTTTTTGTTTTCTGTTAGTTGTCCTTTTCATTTATTTTTCGTTACAAATTGATTAATTTTCGTCTTGGATGAAGCAAGTTTGAATAAACAATCTATAAAATTGGAATGGTTTTGCCTGTTTCTATTCAATCAATCGTTTTTATGATAATCATTCAGTAAAATGACACAACCTATTTGGGTGTTTTTTTTAAGTTATTCCAAGGAAAACCCTGGACATGAACGAGTTTTATAACAGTTACTCAGTTACATATGACGTGATTATTTAAGATATAATTGGATCATAATTATATGATTTATTACTGTAACGTGTGAATAATCTGTTGACAAGTTTCCTTATTGTTGAAATAAGTCAAAACTTTAAATCAGAATTCACTTTTAAACACTTCCCGATGACAAAAACGTTTAAAAATGCAATGTTCTTTTGAAAACTTTATTCTCACAATTAAGTATCAGGAAAGGTTAATGAAGAAGTTATTGCTACAACCAAAGAATTATTTATTAACTCCTTTGCGTTTAGAAACGGTTCACGTGTAAATGTCCATTTTTTACAACCCTTAGCACTTATTGAAAGCGCTAATTAAGGCAATGTAGCCTTGTTCACGTGACACATTTATTGATGACACTTTCAAAGGAACGGGTTTTCGTCGTCCGTGTTTCCGCCTAAAAAGTTACCTCTGACGTGAGGAGACATGTTAATCACATCTGTAAGTCTAATGATTTTTGTAGAGTAAGTTAATTTATTTTTCTGATGTTTCAATGGCAATATACTCGATACTAGATTCTTTTAAATTAAATTAAAAAAAACTTATAATGGGAATCCCTCTTTACCTTCACAGATGCACTTTGCTGTTTTTTTTTCTTTTTCGAGAACCAACATGATTATGATGATTGATATATTGTGATATCTTCGTCAAAATCTTGCTTTAGTAAATACATGTATTTAAAAATAAATACAAACAGCTGAATAGACTAGAAATATTTTGGGTCTTACGTAACTGGCTATATTGTAGTGTAGCTTCGCGCATTAGACACATTTATGTCATTTATTCAAAATGAGGGAAGCATTTAGGTTTCTTGATAGACTTTCTGTTGTGAAGTTTTATACGGTGTCTAGGATATTTCCACGCTGAGAAAACCCCTCATTAGACAAGCCTACTTGTTATGCTTGGTATATTTGTTTCATTAGTGTGGATTGTACTTGTTTATCACGTGTGATTTTTTATAGATGTTTTGGCTACATGACTTTAGAGTTTTAGAAACTGTCAACGTTTCTTTTGCATTGTGAATCTTGAAAAACCGAAATGGTAAAAGACTTCGTGTAAAAAAATTAACAACTAACAAATATTTATCAAGAGTCATGTTTTTAGGAAGAATAAGAATGTTGAAATGCTATTAAGTTAGTGGTTAAGGTTAACTAGGATTAATTGCTTCGGCAAAATATATGCTAGGAACATGTACTATAAATTTTGATCTATATCTGAAAGATATACTATGCTCACAATTGAGTATATTAGAGAATTGCTACACTATCTCTTTGTAAATTGTATATGAAGTCACAAAGTTTAAAATTCTACTCATTTTAGGTGGTCACAATATGATTATATTGCGTCATTAAAATTCTGGCAGTTGAGGATGAGGTCAGGTATTACTCCAAAATAGATGGTTCAATATTGACCTTTTTCATTTTAATTAAGTCCGCATTTTTAACCTTCGTCCTACTGATCGGAACTTACCAATGCGACAAGTGCATATTAAGATCAGCAACAGGCTCATTTATGCCGTTTGATCATGGTCTATACTGTTATTTGGCCAAGTAAATATTTTAAAAATCTCTCCTAAAATAGTAGAGTTTAGTTTTGATTAACAAATGGACACATTTTTGTACGTCTAAACAAGTGCACAATGATATCATAATTTTGGTGTGGAATATATCGAATTATCACGTACCCGTGCAGCTTTAGAGATTTCGTAAATATAGTATTGTAAGGCCGGGCATATATTTTGACGTGACGTCATTTGCATTATACAACATAACGCAAAGACGCCATAATATCTAGAGCTCGTCAATGAGAAGTTGATTAATTTTTACTGTAAACAGTTTGATTTTGGATATTTTACAAACAGAATATACTATTTGTTTAGCTGCATTACTAAATTCATTGAACTTGTTGAATAAAATAATATTACGCTCGCAAGAGAATCGTATAATATAGTTTTATTCAACTCGTTCAATAAATTTAATATTGAACCTACACTAATGCAATATCCTCTTTTCTGTTTTGTTTTTTCTCTTTTGTCCAATATGAATGTGTTCAATATTGAAAGCATGATTTCTTTCTAATCAGTGTGAACTTGTAACCAGATCCAATATTTAATCTCTGTTATTTCCATACAGATTAAATGATTTGTTTCTATTTTGGCATCTTTTTATTGAGAGAAAATGATTGTCAGCTCAATTAAAATGGCTTCGTATCGTTTCAATAATTAAACTTTATCAGTGGATTCATTTACAATCTGATGCACTAATGCATTTAATCTTCTAAATGTTTTCCCAAAGTATTGTCTAACCAACAGACACATTAAATTCCTCTTTAATAAATGTGTGGGCCTATTCTATGTTTCTACATTCCGATGCTTTTAAAAGCATTCTTTGTTGATGTCGAATGACGCAATAACATTTGCAAAGAATCTATTGTAATGCATACTGATAATATTAAATGATCCGTCAGCATTTGCAAATTATTGTAAAATGATAAATTTTAAGTTAGAATCGTTAACACTATATAGCAATATATTGTTGACA
This sequence comes from Ruditapes philippinarum, assembly GCF_026571515.1. Lineage (NCBI taxonomy): Eukaryota > Metazoa > Mollusca > Bivalvia > Venerida > Veneridae > Ruditapes > Ruditapes philippinarum. The sequence continues at coordinate 191,380 of NW_026860204.1, forward strand.
GGCTCAATTAAACCGTCACTACAAATGTGTTCAAGTTTGCAATCTTGGGCGTTTTTAGCATCTCTACTTCATCTTTTGTACGATGTGCCTTATAAGACAAACCGGCTTACCACATGTTTAAATTTTTCTATCAATGTTTGTTTTTCTTTATAATATAATCAACATTAATCAATGAACAAGAAAAACCTCGACAAACAAATTAAAAGAATTGCTGTTAGTTTATTATTCTTATTACTCCATGCTGTCTGTTCATGGTCAGCACTTTACGCTATTAAGTCAATTCTGACTTTAAAAATCGCCCTACAAATGATAAATATTATATATAAATATTATAGTCCAGATTGAAAGATGAACAAGCTCGTCTAAGATATTTAGTATGCGAAGGATTGACTACACTAATGATATATTTCTGGCTTTTGTTAACATTACCATTTTGCAATGTTTTCCTAAATGCTTTCAAAATATGCAGTAACTGATCTTTTAATTGGTTAAGAAATGGCGTAGGCATTAAATATTTAACTATTTAAGGATACCAACAACAATACACGAATAGTATTGTTTCCATCCTTTTGTTTCTTTTGTTGATTTCTTTTTGTTGTGTTTTTTGTTTTTGTTCTTGTTGTTGTTTTGTATTTCACTAGTATCATATAATTTTTACTTTATACCATAAATGTAATAAATAAGAAAGTAGTGAAGATATTACGGAATGATTTTAGTTCTAGAAAAAAAATCACTAAAATATCTGACATTATGCCCATCCAAGGGTATATAGTAAGTGAACGGGTGAAGATCAAAATAAGTTTTCATTTTGCCACCATTCCTTTTAATTTAATAAATAAGTTCGCATAAACAATAAATAACGCACAGATCCAAACGAAGTTTCTGTAAATATCCATTAGAATTTACCTTTAACGCTTATTTTATAAAAAGAGTGGGGCAGTCTTTTGAAATTTAGGCAGATTTTTAATTTTATCCTAAACATTTTTCAATATCAACTGTTGGTCAAACACCATTTTGACAGACAATCTTTTGAAATATAAAGTCAATTCAGCTCAACTTGACTATGAAAATATGAGCATAATGTCACTTTAATAGTTTTAGATAATAATATCATTTTTTAACAACTCTTTGCATTTTGCATGACATGAATGTCATAATTATTTAGTTAGAGAGAGTGTGTATACTGGCATAGTAGGATAATCGCATAAATAAAACAAGTTTGACACCGATGTTTTAAGAGATTTATCGTTGGGAGTATATGGAAAAGTATTATACCGGATTTATGTCATAAAAAGACAACATATATGTCATGAAAGATGTATGGCTTTGTCTTATGGTGTTGCTAAAGGTCTATACAAAAAAGATGATATTCGAAAAAGAAGATATTTTGCGTGACACAAAATATTAGATATTATTATCTGAATATATTTTGCTTCTAAGATTTGGGTCATCACATTGTTATTTTTATGTCGAAAAAATCTAAGATTTGCATTTTTGTTTCAAATCTTTACAAGCAAATATTAAACATAACCACTTTTTTATACTTTTAATAAACATTTTAGTTCTGTTCCAGAAAATAATATCAAAGTGTTCAAAATAGTATACATGATGTAGAAGAGTCATCACAATTTAAATGCTGAACGCTAATTGACAGTTAATTAAAACGTAAATTAGTTTATTGAGTCTTGAATATGTTAGTACTAAGAACATGATTGCGATAACATTGATGAGACTTTTTCTTTACCATGGCGTGCTTTTATGAAAAGCATTGGAAATAACAATTGTTATAGGATATGTTAGAGTATTTATGCTTGAAACCATTTAAATTAAAGTGGTATAATTGTTGTATAATTGACGTTTACTAACAAAATACAAATATATAAACCCTATGGCAGCTTAAAGAGATGTTGTTTAAAAGAAAGAAAAAACAACGGAAGCGTAAAGAGTATTTGTGAAAAGACAAGACGCCAATGGGAATATTCGGGATGTTTCTTATTTCCAGTGGATAAAGGATATCCGATATCATTATAAGACTTTAATTAAGTACTTAACTGATGGTATTTCCCTGTCGTATCTGATAATGACACTTTATCATGTAAATCTAAATACGATAAAGTTGTTCTGAAGATCGGAGATATCTATGAACAACACAGAATTATATACTTGTATGTTGTTTGGGCATAAGAAGACATGCTTCATTTTGGTGAACGAGAATAATTGTCTTATGTTACCCTACTTCAAGTTGTACTATTCAACACAATTCTCCTTACTTATATATTTTAATCTAATGATGACTGAGGTTGCTCTAAATAAAATAGGCTTTTATACAGGCTCAAAATACTTGTTCAAGATTTCATTACGTTTCGGCAAAAACATGGTATCATAAAATCTGATTGACACGTACAACTACATTTTACGATTGCACGGTAACCCTTGGATACGCATGTCAATCTCATGGAAAACTTAATCAATGGATATCAGTTTTTGAAAATTGGAAACGCGTTGTTATATATTTGTTGATTTAATTTTAATTTGGAAATCAAAATCTCAAAATAAAACATAACCTACTTCTTTGTGCCTGACCTGAATCAATGTTTTACATTTAGAAAGCAAAATAAATGTCATTATCAAATTGGAACGATCGCCTAATTATCACGATATCTGCTTTTTAACCTTGTTTAAGCCCATCTTTAGTAACGACTTTGTTTCTGATTTTTATTGTTTGTTTTTTCTTGTTGCGGAACCAACAGTTATTCAGTTGGGTTAGAAACTTTAATAACAATGGAGTGAAAATATATGTTTTAGATTAACCAAAATATTTACTAAAACACATTGCTATACAATCATAACATTTTCCATGAGTATACTCTTGACACATATTCAATGGTCCGATATTATATGAATATACGTTAGGACTCTTTAATCTAATTTAATTTAGTTTTCTCCTCATAATTAAATGTACGGCTTCTTTCCATTGACATTGACAAAAATATCAATACATCTTCATAATAACACAAATTGAGTATTTTAGTATTGATGTTTTAATAACTTAACTACAGAAGTCAATAGGTGCATTGTCACTATAATAAAATTTAAGTTCATTGTATTATTATACGTTGAAACCTTGAAAAAGTAAAAAAAAAAATATGTTGCTGTTTAGTATCGTACATGACTTATACATCTCATTGCAGAATGAAAATTGTTGATAGTTAATTGTCATATTTCTGGACGTTTTGTTTTCCACAAACATGTAAAATTTCTTTAAAATCAGTAACATTAAAGTTAATGTTTTGGGTTCCTGGCACTGCTCGCAAAATAAAATTAGAGAAAGAAATGAATATTTCAATTTTATTGTGTTGAAGCATATCATGTTATACCGTCTGTAGAAGCAGCGCTGGTTACCAAATATTTTTGTCTGAGCATAACACGTCTTAGTGTGATTACATTGTATGATTATAAAACACTGATTTACAGTACAACACTATTCATTGGGCGAATGCTGAAGAATGAAAAACACTCACTTTGTGTTTGATGGAATTTGCATAAAATATTAAGGAAAATAGATTAACAAGACATACAATTAGAAATTTTCATGAAAGCGATACGGTATATAAAATTGCTGTCCTATCGATTATTCTTACATGCACTTACTGTCCATCATGTAATACAGGCCGATAAAAGTGCAATGTGGGTAAAATGACATTATATTTTGTATAAGTTACATTGGTTTAAATACGTATTTTTATTTTTTACATCCCCACCACTAAAGATAGAAACTGTTAAATCTCCTGTCGAATAATTATGGCATAATAATTATCTAAAGTACATGTTTATAGAATTATATAAAGCAATATTTTTTCTAGGTAAGTATTTTTAAAGGATTGCGACATTTTGGCAACTAGTAACAGCACGGGGGCCACCATTACTATATCAGCTTTTGACTAATATTAAGCCTAACCTTAAACCTTATTATAGTATCAATACTCATAGAATCGAACGCAGTCGTCCTACATTAATCAAGTTACGAACTTTATATTTTCTTTGTTCAGATAAGAAATGGTTATTGCCTCTAGTGTTCTTATTTTACACCGATATTAGAAATTTATTATCTGCAATTATAAATAAGACATGCAATCACGATGTTTTCAATGACTTTTAACAAACAATTACGACAGTTAATTGGTCTTAAAGCAGTCATCCTCGTGTAATATAGGGGACGACACATCTGCAGATGTATATCAAGTCTTAGGTTTAAACAATGTCCCATGTTAAAATGAGTTTTGCATATTTAAAGACGATGCTAACGGGCGTTGTCGATGTTTTTTATTTACCAAGACCTTCGATAGTACACGGAAAATGCGAATATCTGAAATTATATGACAAGAAATACCATGATCATGTGTGCCGTTTCACAAACAATTTCAAATTTGAATTGGTGTTGAAAATAAATAAGAACTTTGATTTGTTGTTCAAAACGTGATTTTACATATTAAATTCATATGTTTTTGTCATATGAAAATAAATAAGACCTTATATCAACTTTTTGTTTTTTGGTTTACATCAAATGTTATGTTTTTGTCGTATGAATAATATTTGAAATTTAGTATTTTTTAAAATATTTTTTCCGTGAATGATTATTTGTACTCTAAGACTGATGAAAGTCACACAACTGTCACAATCTTCAAGCTTTGTTATAGAGCACTCTTTTTGCTGGTCAATATATGATAACACTGGTGATGTGTCATTTACCAGAAATTATTCCACTCGGAACTATTAATGTCCATTTGATTAGAAATTTATCTGATCTCTCGTCGCAATGTCTTATCTTACTAGTATTTTTCGCATTCAAAACTCATTTTTCTACGCCTTTGGGTCCAAACACAGCCTTTATTATTGCATATCTGGACTATATTTATCAGAACATCTTGTTATTTGGCATAGAAATGGGAAAAATATTATCAGAGATTAGAGTTGTCGCCAGTTTTCTTTGTATAACTAAACAAAATTACTATTGTTTATGTATATTGTAGATAGAAGTGGAAGCATCTGTTTAAGCAGATACTTTTGTATGTACTTATTTTCTCTCAAGAATGTTAAATTTCCATATATCAATTCCGACAATGTCTAAATATTAAATTTCGGAAGCCAAATAATTTTTGTTCATTATAAAGACAAGATAATATTTAACAACTTCCCAGAAAAAAAAAATGAAACCATTTTGTCTTAATTATCACATTATCAAATTAGGACAAAGCATCCTATAAAATTACAGTAATTTAATAAAGAAAGCTGGCATGTGTAGTGTATCAATTTTGTTAACCAAAGTCAGTTCGGAAACCTAGATTTAATAAAATTACAAAAATATAACTAACTTAAATGTAACCCATTTGAATGTAAGTGTCATTAAATGACAAGTGTTCGTTTGTCTTATATCATTACATACCTTTTTGTACTATTCTTAAATCATCAACAATCTTATGTATTTAAAATTTAAGACATTCGAGTCCTGTATATTCAGGATGATGTATTGTACAAAATGATTATATCATAAATATAGACAGAAGTCTTTATCTTCTATATAACATTAAGATGTCCCCTGAATAAAATCTTGATGTGATTTCTTCCAGATCTTATGTCATCTTCGTTTACGATTTATTACATTCGATCCTTTTATCTGAGTAACTGCAGACAATGTTGAACATAAGCAGTTTTTTAATAAGACATTATCTTGGAATATACATGTAAATATGCATGATGTATTATGAAATGGCAAACACGTACAACTTAAAGTTGAAAACGACTTATATTTTGATATTTTAGTAAGAATAGTATATATTTGTGACTACAATTTTGCCTTAGATCATGAAAATTACATTTGTATTTCTACTTTGAAGTCCGTTTCTTATAGAAATTATAAAGGTTCATCTGTCAGTTTTGTTTCTTTGGTTACAATGTTATGTTCACACACCTTTTTAAATAACCAATGCCTCATTTCTTCAGTTTGTGCCAAAAACATCACAATGTTGTACCAAACGTTGAATGTTACTCGGTAGATATATAAACAATTTAAATAGCTGTGACTTTTGTTTCAACTATATAATGTCTCTTTGAAACAAATGAAAAGACAGAATAATTTTTAATCGTTTAGTTTGTGAATTATTCAACGTCATGCAGTAAAAGACATCTTATCCAAATTGATGATTTCCAAAGACAAAAACGTGATTACACGATGATAACTCAGCCTTTTCTAGTATTACTTAGAAAAGTAAAAATCTACTTTATAAATAATTCTAAAATTTTACTTTATAACTGTTCAGAGTGATTTTTTCTTTAAAATACAAATTAATTTAATGTTTTTCCCTATTTTTCCTGTGATGATTAATTTTATAACTCAATCATTTTTAAGCATCCATATAATCATGTCGAGCTCAAAATGTTCACCAAATTAGTTTATATATAGCAAACTAATCAAATATCATAGTTAGACACATTATTTCAGTTGATGAATCAGCGTCATGTTTAGCCTCGGCTATTTATTACCTAAATGTATTATAATGGAAATTCCATCAGTGTAATTTTAGGCACGTATAATGTCCATTATTTGAACACCCTCGGTAGATTGTATGCTGAATATCAAATATCAATTATATTAGAATTGTCGCATAATTTGTCGCTTAAATTTATCCTCTATGTAAGTACATATTGACGAGGACATTCATGCCTTCGCTTACTGATATTTTTAGTTAAGAATGTTACATTGGTTAGGACTATTAAAACTAAACTGTAAAATGTTCAAAATATTTCAATGAAACATGTTAAAGTGCTAGTACATTTTAAACATCAAATAAATGCTTTGGTGATTATAGTGATTTGTTAATAGTATTGCAACGTTGTGACTGTTTCAGGTAAGCAGGAAATGACGCAACGTCATACGACAAGCCGAACAGTAACCTAAACATGTTTAAATTCGGTGTTTACTGACTTAACGTATTACATATGAATACAATTAAAAAATAATGTTGTCAATGGCAACATTGCTTGTATAATTAGTTACGACGAATAACCGTACATATTGTATTACACTTATATACACCCTAAAATATATTTACAAACAGCCATTCGATTTGTAGAGTTTGAGCATTGCAGCAAGAGGATCGAAAATACGTCAATGTCTTATATTGTATACATTCCGATGACATGGGCTTAATTATTAAAATTAAAAAATAGTAAGAGATCAGAAAAGTATTTTAACAAACGAACACTAGGGAGACTCATCACTTAAGTAAATACTACAAGTGGCTCTTAAGGGTAATTAACCGTTACATTAAGGTGGGGAATGCGATAGGGAGATTTAACTAGTTTTAATACATTGCGAATTGGTACAATTGGGTGGAGTGAATTTAAGACATATTTTCATGTCTATCTATAATTCATCTTATCTTTATTTGCATATTGATTAATGTTATATGGATGTTTGTCTACTAAACATTATTTTAATGTACCAGCTTTATGAATCTTGTATTGTTCGTCATTCATCAATCAATTATAGAACTTTGATACAAAAAATACCGTAAATATTCTTTTTTTCTTTCTGCGCTGATAATATTCCAATGGTTTCATTCCATTAACAAACAAAATAAAAACAAGAAACAATTTCTCTTTAATAAAATTAAGAAAAGTTTACACTTCCAGGAATTGATTCAAAAGTGTGTCTTTAATCTTATAGCTTCCTGTACAATCGAACTAAATTAAAGTCTGTATAAACCAATATGAATCTTGTTATGTCGGTCATTCATCAATAAGTTACACAATTTTAATACAGAAATACCCTAAATCTCTTTCTTTCTGCACTGAGAATTTTCTATGGTTTCATTCCATTAATAAAAATTTGAAAACGAAAAACAATTTCTCTTTTACAAAATGAAAATATGTTTTAAACATTGGACAAGGTCTCAATAACACAAAACGTTTTTAATCTTTTAAACATTTGCACAGAACTAGCACCAGAAACCGTACGAGTTATATTGTTTTGATTTGTAAAGGATGAACAACGTCATACTTATTTCTGAGTCTTCACATTTTTTAATTTGTCTGTATGATTTATTTCCTGTCCCAATTCTATTTTAAATTTCGATGCATCAACCTTATCAATGTGAACGTCTTGCATGTAGTCTTCCTTTTAACTCCACAGTGACTGTTTTACATATAAAACTTCTCTATTTTTCTCTTTTATTAGTGACATTTTAAAAAATCTAATCTCTTTTTAAATTGATTAGAATCATGTTGGCACTTCTCTGTGCATTGCGAAACATTTATGTGCACCCCTATGATCACTTAGTCCTAGCACATTAAGACAGAGACTTCCTTAACATTTAAGAAGCATGGTTTGTAATTATTAGTCACTTCAGTAATTGAAAAAAGAAAAGAAGTTTAATTATTATATTTTTATAAACTGATACATCTCTTCTCTATATCTAAATTTTAGTCAATGAATTATTTCGTTAACAAATATCTATGCCGAACTACAATGTAGGTGGTACCTTAATATGCAAAAGACTACAATGGTAAACAGCGGGGACTACTAAAAAACGAAAGCTGATAACATCATTAGATAAGATAGAATTACAATTTTATTTCGCTAAAAATAAAACAAGCTTGTTGTAACATGTTTTATAATTATCTGGAAATCAATTTACAAATAAGCCGCTTTCGGATGCCCCATAATTACCTAAAAGATAAAACAAATAAACTTGAAAGTCACTTAAGTCCTCATTTAATTTAAATCACAAAAGTCCATTTAAATGTAATGCAATTACAATACAACAGAACACGATAGGATCTCCTGAAATGATAGGCTATAAGATACGTCTTGGAGATAGTTTGTTGCCAAAGAAATGTAGAATAAAACAGCTTGAAACAGATGAACCGCATAAAAAGCTCTTTACTAAAGTGTCACATTGTTGTGCCTTTTAATTATATGTTTTTACTACAGAAGGTTTTTTTAAATGACGCAAAAGTATTTTCAGATACATGCATTTTGAGGCCTGTTTGATAGGTCTCCAATGATGATAATTATTATATGATTATAATTGTAATTATCGAAATTAAATGGGATTATACAGATATATATTTTATCACCAATTCACGTCGACGTATTCAACGTGGTTATTTGATGGCTTAAAGATAACCTTGACATTTGTGTGTCGTATTCTTGGCATGTTTCAACAAAGGAATTTGTGTCATAAATATAGAGCAACATCAAAATTTAACAGGCTTATTACATTTTGAAAACGAATATTACTGTCAAGAAAAATAATTGTTTCCTGGAATTGACAAACATTTTAAAACTGACATGCTTTTATCACATGAGACACTATGCAGTGCACGCTAGTCTTTTGTTTCAACCAGTTCAGAAGCGTTTTTGTCAATTATCCTTTTGATTCATGTTTCGTTAATTAATGTTTTAATTTACGTCTTGTGCAAATCATATTTAAATATATATTTATCAAATCAACTTGAATGGTTTTGCAAATTTCTATATGATGAAACAATCGATTTTTTTATAGAACGAAACATCCTATGATTATGAAACGCACCGTTTTATTTTGATATTTCTAAAAGAAACCTTATATTTGGTTGTTTAGTTACATATCACTTAAACATATCTATAAATTAAGCAAGCATTTTACATTTTACTACTGCAAATTAGAGTGAGATTGTAAGTAACGTTTCCCTAGTTATGACATAACGTAAAACCTCCGTAAACTTGAATTCAATTTATGATACTTTTCTATGACAGAGGCGTTCTAAAATTGCTCATTTTAGAATTTTATACACATGATTGGAACAGTTTTGGTTAGTTTTACGAAGTAGTAAATGTCGAAACCAAATAATTGTATATTTACTTCTATGCATTTGTATAAGTGTTCGTGTTCTTGTCCATTTTTACAACTCTTAGCACTTACAGAAAGCGCTAATTAAGGCAATATAACGTTGTTCACCTGACACATTTATTGTTTACAATTTCAAGAAAAAGTTTCTCGTCGTTCGTGTTTCCGCCTAAAAGGTCACCTCCGACGTGAACAGACCGGTTAATCACATCTGTTAGTCTAATGATTTAGTAAAGTTAGATTGTTGGATGTTTTCTGTATAGTCTACTCGCAAAGAATACAATGAGTTTTATGTTTAAAGCTTTGTTAAAGATGATGTCAGCTATGTGCAATGTTCTGTTAAACTCAAAACACATTGTTTGACCTCCTTTTTCAATCAGTACCTATTGGAATCAAAACTTTACTCATTTCAAAGTTTTACAGCACAATCAAAGGTCAATATATACATGTCAGAGGGTTATACATATATTTCAGACTCTGTCCTGCGTATATCGTCTACATGCATTGACACATTTGCATTACCATAATAAAGTATTGAAAGATCATTTACCATTTACAATTCAAGTTTGTAGTCATATTTTTTTTTAGTTTTTTGTGTTTTATCAAAATCTTTTTCTATAAACAACTAAACTACTAAGTACTTGCTCTCATTCTAATCACGGCGTGAACCTCTTAAACGATCTTATACTTTAACACTCTAACATCCACACAGATGAGATGATCTGCTTCTATTTTGGTATTATATTATTGGGAGAAAATGATTGTTAGCTACAGTAAATGTCTTCGTGTCGTTTCAATAATTAAACTTTATCTTTGGGATTATTTACAATTTGGTGCACTAATGCATTTTGTCTTCTAAATGTATTTCCTAGTATTGTCTAACAAACAGACACATTAATTTTCTCTTTAATAATTATTTTGGTTGAACAATTTTGTTTTATAATTCCGATACGTTCAGAAGTTTTGCCTGTTGTTGTCAATGGATGCTGTAACATTTCCAAAGCATACGTTGTAAGACAGACTGATAATTATAATTTGAAATGACTTGTCAATGTTTATCAATCTTCGTTTGATGTTCTTGAAGGTTTATTTGTCATCTTGATTTTAAACAGTATGATACAAACATAATGGCCAGGATTTTAAGAATTTAGACTGAATAGCATTTTAGTTGCGCTTGCTGAGTATTTGATGAAGAAAAAAGAGTGTTAACAATTATATTTAGGTTTTGTTTTTGAAATACAGAAATCAGTCTTGTATCTGAAGCTATAGTTGTCAATGTCAACAACAAGACCAAATCAAAAGTTCTGCTTCCGTTTCATGACTACAGAACCTCAGTGCTCAGGTTTAGCTAAGTGGGATTGAATCTTTCAAATATATATCATATATAGTGTCTAATAGACCGAGCAGATTTCATAAACAGTTCTTAGGTCTCAGGGGCAAAACAACCAACAATATTTATTTATTTGATTTGTACTCTTCCACATGAAGTAACTTGCTTATTTTTAGTCGTCTTTATATTGTAATATTAAAAAGATAACTGACTGGAATGAAGTGGGTCTTTAAACCAATATTCATTTATGAGTGTTTTCTCACAATTTGATGACTGTTGTTAAAAAGAAAAAAATAAATGGTTTAATTGTAAAGCAAAGATAACATACATTGAATAAGTAAAGTTCCACTTGGTAAATGAATGTTTATATATCTTAAGTTAAGAAGAAAATACAATTTTGGTTTTTAACTAGAACACATCTTTTTCATAAAAAATAATGGCAGATTAGTTCTTTTTATACAGTAAACATAAACATATAACAGAAAAAAACTAGTTGTGTTGGACATTGACGCTTTTTTGTCAGGCTTGTATGGAATAATCAGGATACTTATACGTGATGTATGCCATAAAAAGACAACATATATGTCATGAAAGATGGATGGTTTGTCTTATGAGGTTAAAAAAGGCTTACACATGTCCTTTGAAAGGCAAGACAATTTCCAAAGTTAGAAGAACTTTTGCATGACAAAAATTATAAGATATATCTGGATGAATTTTGTTTTCAGTAAGATGTGGGTCAACACAACAAAAAATCTTCGATTTTTTTTCTCAAACTTTTTTAATCACACTCATCTTTTCTAGCTAAAGATTTAATTACTTCTCAGCAAAATCTTCATTTTACAAGATATGATTGACACATTTAACAACACTTTACGATTTCTCGGTAACCCTTAGATACACGTGTCAGTCGTATGGCAAACTAATCGATTACAGTCAGATTTGAAAATTGGAAACTCGTTGTCAAATATTTGTTTTAAATATCAGGTTCAAAAGGTTCGGATTTAGATATCGTTTACTTTTGTTTAACGCATAAACATATATCTTTTTTTTTAAATAGCTAAAACAAAACAATTTATGTTTAAAATGGAAAGACGACCTTTATTTCTAGTGGTTTGTCCTTCATGTAATGCTGCTGGGTATTGTTATATTGTATTTTGTTTATAGGGTTAATAAAAAGATTGCCTGTAAAATTATTAATTGTTGACAAAACCTGAGTAGTTTCATTGTTTGAGCATTGTAAAATAATATACCGGTAGCACCGATTAACATGATAACACGACGACTCGGGCGAATACTGGAAGAATGAAAAATACATAATTTTTTGATAGAATTTGCATAAAACATCAATGTGAATAGATAAACGAGACACTAAATAGGAATATTTATGATATCGAATTCAGTACAGAAAAATGTTGAACTATTGATTGTGCTCATGCACTGATTATTTATATAGAATAAGCCGATACGAGTGCAATGTGCAAACAGTTTATAGACGCTCAGTATTTAACATTTCATTACAGATTACAGAACTGATAATAAACTATAATAATTGTTTACTTAATTAAGAATACAGATGTACAGTTCAAAATTTGTATGGTTATAATATAATATTTATTTCTTGAATTAAAGATAAAAAAAATTTGTTGAAAAAAAGTACGTTCATTTTATCATATGAATATGTATGCAACATTAAGTTGTTACAAGGTTTCTGATTTCCGTCCATCCGTTTGTAATAATGTGACATTTTGTCAGTGTTTGTTGATATTTGAATGTTTCTGATTGACAAACATTGATCGAGTTCACGATATTATACATAACATGTCAATCATGCACATATCCAATAATTGAAATGTCCCATTTTGACTTTTAGACCCGTATATTCCAATATTTTATAATTTGTGCTATTCTTTTGGTTGTTTGGTTGGTTTCACATTATAATCTGCAGCAGAGACAAAAATACTTGTGTATGAAATGATAACCTATGTTCAGAATCAGGTTGTTTTGACTTTAAGTAACGCACATACTAATATTTTATGAATTTATTAAATTCTTTTGATTGGTTTTAAATCATAAAATCTGCTTCAGAGACTATACTTGTGAAAACAATGATTAAATATGTTTTAAAATCAGGTTGTTTACACATACGCTTCCATTTTAACTTTAATTTACTTAACTGTAATACAATGAATTTCACTGTAGTTGTCTCGAACAAAACGATATGCTATTTTTGAGAAATAACTGGGTGTAATCGTTAGAATTTAGAATCTGAACATTTTTAATAATGTGCTTAATGTCTTTTATATCATCTTTTTTGAAGGTTTATTTGGTTTATATTGACTGATACAAATGTCACCGAAATCTTCCTATCTTGCAAACTTGTTGTAGAACAAAATTTGTACTGGTCAATATATGATAAAACTGGTGATGTGTCATTTACCAGAATATATTCCTGTAGGAACTATTAATGTCCATTTGATTAGAAATTTATCTGATCTCTCGTCCTAATGTCTTATCATACGAGTCTTTTTCGCATTCAAAACTCATTTTTCTACGCCTTTAGGTCCAAACACAGCCTTTATTATTGCATATCTGGACTATATTTATTGGAACATCTTGTTATTGGACAACGAAATGGGAAATATATTATCAGAGATTAGAGTTGTCGCCACTTTTCTTTGTATAACTAAACAAAATTACTATTGTTTATGTATATTGTAGACAAAAGTGGTAACGTCGGGTTTAGCCATTTTTTTCTTCTAAGTAGTTATTTTACTTTTGAGAAAGATCAAATTATTTGTCTTTTATATGTCTGTATTTCAATAGCAAAACAACTTAGTTGGTTAAGAAATCAATTTTAGTTAGTTAAATATAAGGACGAGTTAATGTAAATTGACTTTCTAAGAAAAGATCATTCCCGCCAGGAATTTACGACAATTATCTCTTTACGAATTAGAACAAACACACGGTATTATATTTTGAAAACTTGCATGTGTAATACATCACTTTTGTTAGTCCCATACCGGTTTAACCGGAGGGGACTTTAGGTTTACCCTCCGTCCGTCTGTCTGTCCGTCCGTCCATCCACAAAACTTGATCCCGCGATAACGCAAAAAGTACTGAAAATATTTTTATGAAACTTGATATATGGATAAATGGCAGTATAGAGATTATGCACGTCTTTTTTTCCTATGCTGAAAATTCTGGTTGCTATGGCAATAAGACTGAAAATATGGCAAATTTAACACATAAACTGGATCCCGTGATAACTCAAAAAGAACTGAAAATCTTTTTATGAAACTTGAAATATGGGTAGATGACAGTCTGGAAATTATGCACATCTTTTTCTGTTCTTCCTATGTTTAAAATTATGGTTGCTATGGCAACAAATAGACTGAATTACAAGATTTCTGATTTGAATTTTTACGTTTTTTCACTATAAGTTCTTTATTTCTTAAGGTGTTTACCTCAAACTTTAAATATAAGTTTCTGGCCATCAACCACATCATAGGTGACAAGGTTTACAACACTAGCACAAAAATTATCAGAATTACCTCCCTTGAACTTAGAATTTTTATGAAATAAATGTTGTCTTTTTTTAGATAACTTCTTTATTTCTTAATGTATCTACTTCAAACTTTATATGATATGTCTCTTTTTATCATTCAACATTTGTGAGAAGGTTAAATACACTAGCAAGACTATTTCCAGAATTATGTCCCTCTTGAACTTTTTTTTCGAGAAATTGGTAATTTTTACTTTTTTTATTCATTCCTTATATGATTTACTTTAAAATCCCACATCGTTATAATATGACAAGGTTGATAAATCTAGAATCCATATTTCCAGAAGTATCTCCTCCTTATACTTTGAATTTTTCTTATTCATTCTTTAACTTTCTTATTTCTTCGTGGATTTTATTCAAATTCAAAATAAACATTCATTATCAACACCTACATTATATATATTTTTTTAATTTTCATCTTTGCTACTTACTTTACATTATAGTTACAATGTAATGCTATATTTGAAAATTGTTATTTTTTTGCTTATCTTCTTTGTGACTAAAAATGGTATATTTAAAGTAAAACTCACATCATATATGACAATGCCCATAAATTTAGCATCTTTATTTCAAGAGTTATCTCCTCTTTAAGAATTTGTATTAAAATATGTTATATTTTGGTAACAGGGATGTTTAAAAATAGCTTAAGAGTCTCCTTCAGTCTTTCATAAAAAAATGTTTCCTGAGATCACCTTTAAAGTTTTTTTCCAACAAATTTACTTAAAATAGAGAAAGGTTGAAACATTAGTTAAACTTATTCATCTTGAGGAAATTGGACCTTTTGATTATCTGTTGTATAAACATTATTTCCCTACTAGGCAGGGAAACTTAACACATTACTATGATATAGACAAACTTATGTCATTCATTCACTGGTAAAATTGAATGGCCAATGGCCCATCAGAATGTTGCTGGGGTTCTAACCGGTAGGGGACTTATGGATTGCTTGCAATACTATGATATTTGTTTGTTGAACTAAGTTTAGCAACTCAGATTTTGAATTTTTGTGTACTATTTAAATACAATTTCGTAAAAGTCATTAAGATATAATTAAGATTGCATTTTGATATATATTTTGTTTCACCTATCTGGTAAAATACTATGGATGTGTAGGGAGGAGGGCGTTCTCAACAATGCAATGTATTGTATTTGGTAATATATCCTTGGTTTACCTACCACTATAATAGAATAAGTGACAACGAAGACGTGGGTAGATGTAGAATTATACCATGATTAAATTGGTAATAAAACTAACAAACCTTCTTTCAGCGATACAACATGTATTATTGCAGTATAAAAACAGTTTATACACAGCCAGTTTTTTCCACACATAATAAGAAGTTGTTGTGGTTTGTTTTTAATTTGCCATATGACCTTATAAGAAGTTCTTGGAATTTTGTCAGAAAAAAGCTTAAAATATCATTTCGTAAATGAAACGTTAAAAGGAAATTTTACAAACAAATTACTTCTGACGTAATAAAGAATGAAAGAATATACATTAAATAGATTGTTCATGATCCGCGTCCGTTGTAATATTAAATGTTTGGGGAATAAAACTGTTTAGGGCATGATGTCCCACATCATTGTGGTATCAGTTCTAACGTTGTTCTTTGAAGTTCATCCTTGTATGTCATTTGAGCATAGTGCAGTAGAAACTAGAGAACTTTAAGATTGTTTAATTAAAGTTTACGATCTCCAGGCTTAATTTCTTTGCACATAATGATTGATTTTAGCCTTATTTGTTTCAATATGCTTTTTCGTCTAAAAGTACTTTAAAGAGACAAAAAAAAAGTTAAGAGCAAGTTTAGAGTATTTGCAAACTTCATTTTCTTAAGCCCAATATTTGTCATGATTTTGTCGATTTCCAACTCTTCTAGTACATGTATCTAAGATTGTCTAATTATCTGTTCACTTATTTTTTTAATTTCTTTTAAATGAATTTGATATGAAATATAAGTTATGTGGATTATATATGTGTATTTATGCACATAACAAACAGTGACTTTCTAATTTACTTATCGTAACTCTGTAGTCACAATGTCTTTCCAGTCGAGTCCTGATCAAATTTGATTTTCAGAAGCACGTTCCCAAATATTTGCCTGTCGAACTTCAATTATGATAACCGTCACAAAAGTAAACATATTTTTCGATCTGAACACGAGATCTTTCATCAAACAACTGTGAATATCTTTAATGTAGTACTAATTATTATGCAAAAAGGAGAGCTATTTTTGTAATATTTAACATATTGCTTTATTTTATTTGGGCTAATAATTCTGTCACTGAATGTAAATTGGTATGGTTTAATTTTAAATCACGTAGAATCTACATGTTTTATGCATACTGTTCGGTATATAATAAAAGTAAATTGCAACATATACTAATTGTAATAGATACTAATTGTAAAGCGAACCCCCTGATCCAAAAGAAACGTGATTGACGAGCAATCCAGAGGTAGCACTCCATTACTGTCAAAATGAATGGTCTTTTATATGAGATCTTTTAAGCCTAGATATCATAGCTCTGTGCTTTTTCCGAAAATAATAACTAACTCTTGAAGGTACATCGCAATATTGGCAGCCACACACATATTACACGAAACAAAAAGCAGCCGAAAGAAAATTAGTATCTGAATCATACCAAATAATCAACTGATATTATATGATATTGGTAAAACATTGTTTAAAGGATTTTTTTTCTGGAAATTCCAAGACCATGCATACTTTCAAATTAATTACAAATTCTAAACTTCTAGCATTTACTTATAAAGATGTCACTTTCGATTGATTTGTATAATCTTTTTTTTTTACACTTTGATTTTTTTTAATCTTTAAGTCAGTATCTCTATAATAGAAATACATTTGAATGTTAGACAAGTCTCATAGATTTGGGACGATGTCTTGTACAAAATGATTATATCATAAATGACATAATTTGTAAAGACAGAAGTCTTTATCTTCTATATAACATTAAGATGTCCCCTTGAATAAAAATCTTGATGTGTTTTCTTCCAGATCTTATGTCATCTTCGTTTTACGATTTATTACACTCGAGCCTTTTATCTGAGTTACTGCAGACAATGTCGAACATTAGCAATATCTTAATATGACATTGTCTTGGTACCTATATGCATGTCATATGATGCTTTAGGCAAAACAAGAAATCTTGAATTTCATCTTTAATAGATAAACATTGTTATTAGCATATATCCTTAAAAATTAAAACATTCTGGTTTGTGTCCTATTGCATGTTTGATTTATTTAAACTTTGATTACTTTGAAGCAACGCTGTTCAGGATTAGTCATGGTACTTGTTTTAATTAACATTTGTACGAGTCATGGTACTTGTTTACGAGTATATTTACATATTATCGTATACTACGCCCGTTTTCTGTTTATAATAAACACATGATTTAAGTAAACAGTTACATATACTCAAATATGACAAACAGCAAACATACAAATTAATGTAGTAGTTATATGTCAGGTTTTAACAGTTATATTTTGAAAGCGGGTACTACTTTATTAGTATTCTAGCGTCTGAAATTGTCAGTCTTCAGATTGTTCATACAGAACTAGAGCAATGATTTTTTACATTGCAACGCAAACTTTTTTCGAAGCAATATCATGTTCATATGGCTTTTAGCTTATTGCTTCGCTATAAAAATTAATTCGTTTATAGGCAGATTATACAGTTCCGATGAAATATGATACTTTTGGACGATACAATAACTCATATATAAAGAGCTGAAGACTTTAATAAATCATAAAGTTGCCATGATGCAAATCTCACCTGCTATTCACCAAGGTTTTCATGCATTTCTGCTAGCATTATGCATTTAGTTTGTGGCATATTTAAGTGGTATATAATCATATTTTAAAAAGCTAAATGGTAATATATTTTACTTTGCAGCAAAAATATAAATTCAATGTTTCTTTTTTCTCTTTTCATATTGCGTGTGTCTGCTCTGGTATTGTCAACAACAGGTAAGAAAATTTTCTATAATATATTCTATCTATCCAATAGTTTTCAGGATCGTCTTAAACTAGTTAGTCATTTATCTCATTTTATCTTTTATTGTGTGATTAACATCTTTGTTCCAGTCATTTAAAAAATTACTTTTTAAAACACAACACATTGTAACATTTTTGACAATTTGGTAGTTACACGTAAGCAAAAAGTGATCAATATTACCATGTGTTTCTATTTAACCTTGAAAATAATGATTGATTTTGAAAACTTTTCACTCATACCGACTGCCCTTGTTACATTGTACAAAGTAAATCGCTACTGTTTTACATATAATCTTAAAGGGTAAAGTTCGTGTTTGTGCTAAATATATCCTAAGTCTTGGCGCATTGTCATCTTGATTATGTAAATCTGCACTCGGCTGTATATCAGACATGTTGACTACTTAGAACCATGTTTTGTGGCATTTTTTGAAATATTAACAATGAACACCGAATCTTATTTTGATCTCTTATTAAGAATATTATATTTGTGACAACAACGTTACCTAAAATTATTTGATATACTGAATATTTTCTATTGCTATTTCAAGATCCAAACGTAATCAATTACCCTAAGATAACTTAACTTTATTATATTATTAAAAAGATAATATTTCACATGTATAGTTTAACATTATCAAATCTAGAGATGTGCTATATTCTTTTTTTTTAGAAAATACAAAAAAATAATTTTTTCCCTACTTTTATTTTATTTATGTTATCTATTTTTAAATACATTTATAATAACAATTTGTCCGTCTCTATAATTGTGAAGTAACTATGTCAATGTAATTGTGTCGCGGTCAAAATGTTAACTAAATAATTTCTATATAGCATTTTAGCAATCTAATCAAATGTCATCGTCAGACACAATAATTCAGTAAATGACATAGCATCATGTTGAGCCTCGGCTATTCATTACGTAAATTGATTATAATGGAAATTCCATCAGTGTAATTTAATGCACGTATACTGTCCATTATTTTAACACCCTTAGCAGATCGTATTATGAATATTAAAACATGAACATCTAGAATTGTCATATCATGTTTCGCTTGAATTTATCATTATGTGATATTACGTAACGCAATAGAAAATTTTAACGATGGCATTGCTGTCTTCACCTTTTATACGCCCGTTTGAAAAACGGGACGTATTATGGGAACGCCCCTGGCGGAAGGGCGGGCAGGCGGCGTCCAATTTTGTCCGGAGCATATCTCCTACATGTATGGAGGGATTTTAATGAAACTTCATAGAAATGTTCACCACTATTAGGAGCAGTGTCGCGCACATGAACCAGGTCTCTAGGTCAAAGGTCAAGATCACACTTAGAGCTCATTGAAAAATGCTTGTCCGGAGCAAAACTTCCACATGTATAGAGGGATTTCAATATTACTTGGCACAAATGTTCACCATTGTGAGGCGGAGTGTCGCGCGCAAGATTCAGGTCCTTGCGGCCAAGGTCAAGGTCACACATAGAGGTCAAAGTTCAGATAAAAATATGAAGATGTGTATATGGACCATTTAGTCATCATTTATTGAGGGATTGTAACACAAATGGTCATTATCAAGACTATGGCTGTGATACATATAATTTAGGTCAATATATACAAGGTCAAGGTCACTAAAGATGATGAAATATCCAGATTTTGTCCGGAGCATATCTCCTACACGCATGGAGGGATTTTAATGAAATTTCATAGAAATGTTTACCATTATGAGAAGCCATGTCACGCACATGAACTAGGTCTCTAGGTCAAAGGTCAAGGTCACACATAGAGCTCATTGAAAAACGCTTGTCCGGAGCAAAACTTCCACATGCATAGAGGGATTTCAATATAACTTGGCACAAATGTTCACCATTGTGAGGCGGAGTGTCGCGCAAAAAATTCAGGTCCCTGCAGACAAGTCAAGGTCACACATAGAGGTCAAAGTTTAGATAAAAATATGAAGATGTGTATAGGGACGATTTAATCATCATTTATTGAGGGATTGTAACACAAATGGTCATTATCATGACTAGGGCTGTGACACATGTACTTTAGGTCAATATATGCAAGGTCAAGGTCACTAAAGATGGTGAAATATCCAGATTTTGTCCGGAGCATATCTCCTACATGTATGGAAGAATTTTTATAATACTTAATGGAAATGTTCACCACCATGATATGTATTGCTCCATGCATGATCCAGGTCTCCAGGTCAAAGGTCAAGGTCACACTTAGAGCTCATTGAAAAACGCTTGTCCGGAGCAAAACTTCTACATTCATAGGGGGATTTCAATATAACTTGGCACAAATGTTCACCATTGTGAGGCTGAGTGTCGCACGCAAAATTCAGATCCCTGCGACCAAAGTCAAGATTACACAGAGGTCAAAGTTCAGATAAAAATTTGAAGATGTGTATAGGGACCATTTAGTCATCATTTATCGATGGATTGTAGCACAAATGGTAACTATCATGACTACAGGTGTGACAGATTTAATTTAGGTTAATGTTTGCAAGGTCAAGGTCACTGGAGATGATTAAATATCCAGAAGTTGTCCGGAGCATATTTTCTACATGCATGGAGGAATTTATTTTAATGTTACTTTATAGAATTGTTCACCACCATGAGACGTAGTGCCCTGCACATGAACCAAGTCTCTAGGTCAAAGGGGAAGGTCACAGTTAGAGCTCATAGAAAAACGCTTGTCTGGAGCAAAACTTCTACATGCATAGAGGGATTTCAATATAATTTGGCACAAATGTTCATCATTGTGAGGCTGAGTGCCGTGCATAAAATTCAGGTCCCTGCGACCAAGGTCAAGGTCACACATCCTGTGCATATCTTCCCTACTGATTTGTTTTAAGGTTCATTTAACAACACAGTGCCAAGAATAAAAACTTGCTTGCTAGATAACACTTATCCATAATGCCCCCATCTCCATCTAAAGCTTTCGTAAACGGGCGTATTTTGTGAGTATGGCACCCTTGTTTTTCAGTTAAGAATGATATATTGTTTAAAGCTAATTAAGACTGATAAAACCAAATTATAAACAATTTCAAAATATTTCAATGAAACAAATTTTAGTGTCAGTTTGCATAAAATGTCAAATATTGTACTTATTTGTTAATGAAGTTGAAAACATTTTAACGCAAGACTTATTGCGTAAGCAGGGAATGACATTAACGCCATACGGCGTCAAACACAATATTCATTTAAAGACGATAAATTTGTTGTTTACTGGCTTAACTTATTACATAAATATATTTATAGTGTTTTCTTTTTCTTCTGCTTCCTCTTCTTTTTTAATATTCTCTCTTTCTGCACCCGAGAATCTTCCTATGGTTTCATTCCATTAACAAAAATTTGAAAACAAGAAACACTTTCTCTTTTATAAAATTATAATAAGTTTGAACGAGCTCTTAATAATACTAAAACTTAACACTAGTTGCTCAGTACTGGTTCGTTCCAGGAACGGATTCGAAAGTGTGTCTATAAGCTTATAGCCTCATTCACAATGGAACTGAAATAAATTTTGTATCATCCAATATGAATCTTGTTCTGTCTGCCATTCATCAATCAGTTACACAACAACTTTAATACAGAAATACCGTTAATCTCTGTCTTTCTGCACCGAGAATTGTCCTATGGTTTCATTCCATTAATACAAAATTGAAAACAAGAAACAAGTTCTCTTTTATAAGATTAAAATATGTTTGTAACATTGGACACAATTTTTTTTAATCTTTTAAAACTTTGCACAGAATTAGCACCAGAAACTGTACGAGTTATCTATTTTTGATAAATAAGGGATAAACTACGTCACAGTTATTTCTGAGTATTCACATATTTTTTGTATGATTTATTTCCTGTCCTTATTCTATTTTAAATCTCTATACATCAATTTTATCAACGTTAACGTCTCGCTAATAGTCTTTCTTTTGACCCCGGAGAGAACTCTGTACAAATAAAATGTCTCTCTCCTCTTTTCTACTTTTAATCAATTTTTAAATTGATTGGAATCATGTTGATACTTCCCTGTACACTGCAACACATTTATTTGCACCCCTATGACCAAATCTTCCTAGCAACTTCAGACAGAAACTTCCTTAACATTAAAAAATCATGGCTTGAATTCTGCTTAAGCCGGTGCTAGGGAGCGTGGATGGTAGTTTGCACTTGATAGCACCGTCCATAAACAGGCTCAATCAAACCGAGCCTGCAACATTTTCAATTTTGCCGTGTTGGGCTTTCTTTAGGGATTCTTATTTTCTCTGTTTTGTAATTATTAGTCAATGAGGTGATTGAAATAAGGAATTAAAGTTAAATTATTACACTTTTGCAAACTGATGCATCTATTCTCTATATCTCTGTAGAATGGCAAAGTTCTAGTCAAATTATAACGTTATTACATATCTAGGTCAAATTACTATGTTTGTTGGTGGTACCTATGTATGCAAAAGACTATTATGGTTAACGGCGGGGACTTCTTCAAAACAATAGCTGATTACAGCATTAGATAAGATAGAACTACAATTTGATTTCATTTAAAAATAAGACAATCTTGTTGTAACATGCTTTATAATTTACTAGAAATCAATTTTCAAACAAGCTTTCGGATGCCCCATAGTACCCTCAAAAGATAATACAAATAGACTTGATGCGAATCTCACTTAAGTCCTCATTTAATTTAAATCTCAAAAGTTCATTTAAATGCATTGTAATTACCATACAACAGAACATGATAGGATCGCCTGAAATGATAGGCTATAAGATACGTTTGGGAGATAGTTCGTTGCCAAAGCAATGTTGAAAAAAAAACATTTTGAAGCAGATGAACCGGACTAAGTGATTTTTACTAAAGTGTCATATTGATAAGTCTTCTTATTACATCTTTTTACTAGGGTAGTTTTTTAAATGAGGCGAAAGTATCTTCAGATGCATGCATTATTGGGCTTGGTTTCCAATGACAATAATTATTATATGATTATAATTGTAATTATCGAAATTATAGGGGATTATACAGATATTTATGTTATCCCAAATTTACGTCGATGCATTCAATGTGTTTTAAAGATAGCTTTAAATGTTTTAAATGACTTAAAGATAACCTTGACATTCTGGTGTCGTATTCTTAGGGTATTTTCAAAAACAAAGGAATTTGTGTCATAAATATAAAGCGACATCAAATTCAACAGGCACATTACATTTTAAAAACGAAAATTTCACTGTCAAGAAATAATAATTGTTATCTGAAAGTGACAAACATTTTAAAACTGACATGCTTTTATCACATGGGAACCATGCAGTGCACGCTTATCTCCTGCCTTAACAAGTTCAGAGACGTGTTTTTTCCATTATATTCATTATTTTATGTATAATTTATGTCTTGTGTAAAACGTATTTGAATAAATGATGAATTATTTTGAGTGGTTCTGCAAATTTCTATTTAATCACGCAATCATTTGTATTTGTTTTGTTTTTCTCATGATACTAATTTTAAAATTAGTGAATGACGCAACTTATGATTATGAAACGCTTTGTTTTATTTTTATATTCTTAGAACAAACAATAAATTAAAACGGGTATGATAACAGTTTGAACATCACTTAATTGTATATAAAAATTAAGCAAGCATATTTAACTTTACTACTGAAACATAGAATAAGATTATTAGTATTATGACATAACGTAAAACCTCTTTAAACTTGAATTCACTTTATGATATTTTCGATGACAGAGGCGTGCTAAAACGGCTCATTTTAGATTTTGATACACATTATTAAAAACGTTTTCGTAAGTTTAATGAAGTTGTAAATGTCACAACCAAATAAGTATAAATTTACTTCTATGCATTTATATTAGTGTTCGTGTTCTTGTCCATTTTTACAACTCTTAGCACTTACTGAAAGCTCTTATTAAGGCAATATAACGTTGTTCATCTGACACATTTATTGTTGACAATTTCAAAACAAATAGTTTCTCGTCGTCCGTGTTTCCGCGTAAAAGGTCACCTCCGACGTGAACAGGCCGGTCAATCACATCTGTAAGTCTAATGATATAGTAAAGTTAGATTGTTTGATGTTTGCTTTATACTGTACTCGCACAAAATACAATAAGCTTTATGTGCCAAGCTTTGTTAAAGATGATGTCAGCTATGTACAATGTTCTGTTTAGCTCAGAACACATTTTTTGACCTCCTTTCCAATTAGTACCTATTGGAATCAAAACTTTAGTCATTTTAATGATTTACAGCACAATCAAATATCAATATATACAAGTCAATGGGCAATAAATATCTTTCAGACTCTGCCCTTCGTATATCGTCTACATGCATCCATATTTGTACACATTGCATTACCAAAATAAAGTATTGAAAGATCATTTACCATTGACAATTCAAGTGTGTAGTCATATATTACAGTTTTTTGTGCTATATCAAAATCTTTTTCTATAAACAACTACACTTCTGAGTACTTGCTCTCATTCTAATCACGGCGTGAATTTCTAACACGATCCAATATTTTAACACTCTAACATCCACACCGATTAAATTAACTGCTTCTATTTTAGTATTATGTAATTGGGAGAAATGATTGTTAGCTAAAATAAATGTCTTCGTATCTATTCAATAATTAAACTTTATCTGTGGGATTATTTACAATTTGGTGCACTAATGCATTTTGTCTTCTAAATGTATTTCCTAGTATTGCCTAACAAATAGACAAATTAATTTCCTCTTTAATAAATATTTTGGTTGAACAATTTTGTTTTAAAATTTCGATACGTTCAAAAGTTTTGCCTGTTGTTGTCAAAGTCTGCTGTAACATTTCCAAAGCATATGTTGGAAGACAGACAGATAATTTAAAATGACTTGTCAATATTTATCAATCTTGGTTTGATGTTCTTGAAGGTTTATTTGTCATCTTGGTTTTAAACAGTGCGATAAAAACATTATGGCCAGGATTTTGAGAATATAGAATGAATAGCATTTTAGTTGCGCTTGCGAGATACATGAGGTGCATTATTGCATTAATATTAAAGCTGTATTAATATTTATGAAGGGAAAATTAAACTAATACAGTACAACATATGTAGAATAAAAGATTGTTACCAATTATATTTAGGTTTGTGTTTTAAATACAGAAATCCGTCTTATATCTGAAACTATAGTTGTCAATGTCAACATCAAGACCAAATCAACAGTTCTGCTTCCGTTTCATAACTACAGAAGTTCAGTACTCAGGTATCGCTACGTGGGATTTAAACTTTCAAATATATATCATATATAGTGTATCATAGACCGAGCAGATTTCATAAACAATTCTTAGGTCTCAGGGGCATAACAAACAACAATGCTTATTTATTTGATTTGTACTCTTCCACATGCAGTGACTTGGTTATTTTTAAGTCGTCTTGATATTATAATATTAAAAAATAACTGACTGGAATGAAGTGGGTCTTTAAACCAATATTCATTTATGAGTGCTTTCTCACAATTTGATGACTGCTGTTAAAAAGAAAAAAATAAAATGTTTTATTGTAAAGCAAAGATAACATACATTGAATAATTCAAGTTCCACTTGGTAAATGAATGTTGTTATATCTTAAGTTAAGAAATAAAATACAATTTTGGTTTTCAATTAGAACACATCTTTTTCTAAAAAATAATAATGGCAGATTAGTTTTGTAATACAGTAAACATAAACATATAACAGGGAAAAAAAACTAGTTGGGTTGGACATTGACGCTTTTTGGTCAGGCTTGAATGTATGGAATAATCAGGATACTTATAATACGTGATGTATGCCATAAAAAGACAACATATATGTCATGAAAGATGGATGGTGTGTCCTATGAGGTTAAAAAAGGCAAATATATGTCCTTTGAAAGGCAAGACGATTTCCAAAATTAGAAGAACTTTTGCGTGACAAAAATTATAAGATACACTGGATGAATTTTGTTTTCAGTAAGATGTGGGTCAACGGAACAAAAAATCTTCAATCTTTTTTTCAAACTTCTTTTATCACACTCATCTTTTCTAGCTAAAGATTTAATTACTTCTCAGCAAAATCTTCATTTTTCAAGATATGATTGACACATTTAACAACACTTTACGATTTCTCGGTAACCCTTAGATACACGTGTCAGTCGTATGGCAAACTAATCGATTACAGTCAGATTTGAAAATTGGAAATTCGTTGTCAAATATTTGTTTTGAATATCAGGTTCAAAAGGTTCGGATTTAAATATCGTTTACTTTTGTTTTAACGCATAAACAGATATCTTTTTTGAAATAGCTAAAGAACTATTCATGTTTAAGATGGAACGACGAGCTGTATGTCAAGTGGTTTGTCTTTTCATGTAATGCTGCTGGGTTTTGTTATATTGTATTTTGTTTATAGGGTTAATAAAAAGATCGCCTGTAAAATAATTAATTGTTGACAAAACCTGAGTAGTTTCATTGTTTGAGCATTGTAAAACAATATAGCACCGATTAACATAATAACACGACGACTCGGGCGAATGCTGAATAATGAAAAATACATAATTTGTTGATAGAATTTGCATAAAGCATCAATGTGAATAAATTAACGAGACACTAAATAGGAATATTTATGATATCGAATTCAGTACAGAAAAATGTTGTGAACTATTGATTGTGCTCATGCACTGATTGTTTATATAGAATAAGCCGATACGGGTGCAATGTGCAAACAGTTTATAGACGATCAGTATTTAACATTTCATTACAGAACTGCTAATAAATTGTAATAATTGTTTACTTAATTAAGAATACAGATGTACATTTCAAAATTTGTATGATTATAATATAATATCTATTTCTTGAATTAAAGATAAAAAAAAATGTTGAAAAAAAAGTACGTTCATTTTATCATATGAATATGTATGCAACATTAAGTTGTTACAAGGTTTCTGATTTCCGTCCATTCGTTTGTAATAATGTGACATTTTGTCAGTGTTTGTTGATATTTGAATGTTTCTGATTGACAAACATTGATCGAGTTCACGATATTATACATAACATGTCAATCATGCACCTATCCAATAATTGAAATGTTCCATTTTGACTTTTAGACCCGTATATTCCAATATTTTATAATTTGTGCTATTCTTTTGGTAGTTTGGTTGGTTTCACATTATAATCTGCAGCAGAGACAAAAATACTTGTGTATGAATGAATATAACCTATGTTCAGAATCAGGTTGTTTTGACTTTAAGTAACGCACATACTAATATTTTATGAATTTATTAAATTCTTTTGATTGGTTTTAAATCATAAAATCTGCTTCAGAGACTATACTTGTGAAAACAATGATTAAATATGTTTTAAAAATCAGGTTGTTTACACATACGCTTCCATTTTAACTAACTTTAAGTTAAGTCTTGTCTCGAACAAAACGACTATGCTATTTTTGAGAAATAACTGGGTGTAATTGTTAGAATTTAGAATCTGAACATTTTAAATAATGTGCTGAATATCTTTTATTTTTCTTTTTTGAAGGTTTATTTGGTTTATATTGACTGATACAAATGTCACCGAAAATCCTCCTATCTTGCAAACTTGTTGTAGACACAAATTTTTGTATGGTCAATATATGATAAACTTGTGTGTGTCATTTACAAGAATTAATATTCCTGAGGAACAAATGCCCCATATTGATTAAAAAATTTTATTGATCTCTCGTCCCTAATGTATGTATCAATAGGTCTTTTCGGTTTACAAAAACTCATTATTCTACGCGTTTAAGTCCAAAAACAGCCTTTATTATTGCAAATCTGGACTATATTTATTGGAACATCTTGTTATTGGACAACAAAATGGGAAAAATATTATCAGAGATTAGAGTTGTCGCCAGTTTTCTTTGTATAACAAAACAAAATTACTATTGTTTATGTATATTGTAGACAAAAGTGGTAACGTCGGGTGTAGCCATTTTTTCTTCTAAGTAGTTATTTTACTTTTGAGAAATATCAAACTATTTGTCTTTTATATGTCTGTATTTCAATAGCAAAAACAACTTATTTGGCTAGGAAATCAATTTTAGTTAGTTAAATATAAGGACGAGTTAATGTAAATTGACTTTCTAAGAAAAGATCTTTTCCGCCAGGAATTTACGACAATTATCTCTTTAACGATTTAGAACAAAACATTCTGTAAAATCACGGTATTTTATTTTGAAGACTGGCATGTGTGATATATCACTTTTGTTGAAATAAGTTATTATAATAAGCAACTCAGATTTTGAATTTATGTGTACTTTTAAAATACACTTTTGTAAAAGTTATTAAGATATTTAGATTGCATTTTGATTGATATTTTGTTTCACGTATCTGGTTAAATACTATAGATGTGTAGGGAGGGGGGCGTTCCCCACAATACAATGTTTTGTATTTGGTAATATATCCTTGGTTTTCCTACCACTAGAATAGAGTAAGTGAATACGTGTGTAGATGTAGCAGGATTAAATTGGTATTAAAACTCAAAAATCTTCTTTTATCGATTCAACATGTATTTATTGCAGTATAAAAACAGTTTATACACAACCAGTTTTTTCCACATTGTTATATAACATAATAAGAAGTTGTTGTGGTTTGTTTTTAATTTGCTATATGACATTATAAGAAGTTCTTGGAATTTGTCAGAAAAAAGCTTAAAATATCATTTTGTAAATGAAATATTAAAATGAATGTTTACAAACACATTACTTCTTACTTAATAAAGAATGAAAGAATTAACATTGAAAGATTGTTCATGATCAGTTGTCATATTTAATGTTTGGTGAATGAAACTGTTTAGGACATGTTGTCCCACATAATTGAGGTTTCGATTATAAAGTTGTTCTTTGAAGCACATCATTGTATGTCATTTGAACATAGTGCAGTAGAAACTAGGGAACTTTAAGATTGTTTAATTAAAGTTTACGATCTCCAGGCTTATTTTCTTTGCACATAATGATTGATTTTAGCCTTATTTGTTTCAATATGCTTTTTCGTCTAAAAGTACTTTAAAGAGACAAAAAAAAAGTTAAGAGCAAGTTTAGAGTATTTGCAAACTTCATTTTCTTAAGCCCAATATTTGTCATGATTTTGTCGATTTCCAACTCTTCTAGTACATGTATCTAAGATTGTCTAATTATCTGTTCACTTATTTTTTTAATTTCTTTTAAATGAATTTGATATGAAATATAAGTTATGTGGATTATATATGTGTATTTATGCACATAACAAACAGTGACTTTCTAATTTACTTATCGTAACTCTGTAGTCACAATGTATTTCCAGTCGAGTCTTGATCAAATTTGTTTTTCAGAAGCACGTTCCCAAATATTTGCCTGTCGAACTTCAATTATGATAACCGTCACAAAAGTAAACATAATTTTTTCGATCTGAACACGAGATCTTTCATCAAACAACTGTGAACATCTTTAATGTAGTACTAATTATTATGTAAAAAGGAGAGCTATTTTTGTAATATTTAACATATTTCTTTATTTTATTTGGGCTAATAATTCTGTCACTGAATGTAAATTGGTATGGTTTAATTTTAAATCACGTAGAATCTACATGTTTTATACATACTGTTCGGTATATAATAAAAGTAAATTGCAACATATACTAATTGTAACAGATACTAATTGTAAAGCGAACCCCCTGATCCAAAAGAAACGTGATTGACGAGCAATCCAGAGGTAGCACTCCATTACTGTCAAAATGAATGGTCTTTTATTTGAGATCTTTTAAGCCGAGATATCATAGCTCTGTGCTTTTTCCGAATATAATAACTAACTCTTGAAGGTACATCGCAATATTGGCAGCCACACACATATACACGAAACAAAAAGCAACCGAAAGAAAAAAGGTAGCTGAATCATACCAAATAATCAACTGATATTATATGATATTAGGAAAACATTGTTAAAAAGATTTTCTTTTCTGGAAATTCCAGGACCATGCATACTTACAAATTAATTACAAATACTAAACTTCTAGCATTTACTTATATAGATGTCACTTTCGATAGGAATTGATTTGTATAATCTCTTTTGTTTTACTCTTTGATTTGTTTTAAAATCATTTAGTCAGTATCTTTATAATGGAAAGACATTTGAATGCTGGACGAGTCCTGTATATTTAAGATGATGTCTTGTACAAAATGATTATATCATAAATGACATAATTTGTAAAGACAGAAGTCTTTATCTTCTATGTAACATTAAGATGTCCCCCTGAATAAAAATCTTGATGTGATTTCTTCCAGATCTTATGTCATCTTCGTTTACGATTTATTACACTCGAGCCTTTTATCTGAGTTACTGCAGACAATGTCGAATATTAGCAATATTTCAATATGACATTGACTTGGTACATATATGTATAGATAGATGTCAGATAGAATGTTATTGCTTTTGATAAGTTAATTAATTAAAACTAGAATTACATCTTCCAACGTTAACTTATAGTGGTAATACCTTTTATAACATTTTCGACAAATCTAGAACACTCGTGGTATTGATACTGTAACAACACAACTTTTATTATTTCAGACTAAATTTCCTTTGGCTGTAATGGTATTGCTTCATGTTTGTCTTTTTATGACTTTTCTTTAAGTCTTGTAGAACTTTAAAGTTGAGTGGTCAGTATAGTTCTGATTATATTTCAAATATTGATAAAATAAAAAACAATAGAAGTACCATTTGGATATTTTGATGAAATACTTTTTCAAGTATTCTAGGTGATTTTAGTAGTATGGGCGTTTATTTGAATCAATATAATAATTTGTTCTAGAACAATTTATTATCTGCTATATATAGAAATGTCATGTCAGATCATGTATCACATACAAACAGCGTCCACATATAATTATTTCTTATTTTGATGTCACGTATGATACTTAATACCTTAAACATCTTTATATGGTATTACAGACCTTTTATTCTTTACAATTAAATATTTGCTTCGTTATCTAATTGCAACTGACAATTGTTGAAAACTGTCTTTGCTTGGCTGCTTGATGGTTTACCTGTGTTTGGGGATGCGTTCATCTAATACCGCCCTTCCTTGTTGATCTTGTTTTTCATATTGACATTTGTATAACATTTTATATTTATACCGTAATTCCTATTGTCAGCACTCAAATAATGAAATGAATTTCATTTGGAAATGTTTTAAAAAAAAACTCATTTTTCTTCTTATTGTTAATCTTGACATTTCCTGCAATATTTATTGAGCAGACGTGAAAGTAATATTCTTGCATTTCATTAGATAAATCACGTGATAAGGAAACGCTTTTGTTAGAAGTAACGTGTTACATTGTTAACTTTTGGCGGGAAATCAATCAATAAAAGACACAATAACGTATAAGACAGACGATAATAATTGAAATGTAAAAAGTTATTCGAACTGAAAAAAGGAATATCATTGAACGTTCGTATTTAACCTAAGATTTATTATTCCCCAACAATATCAGACTTAGTTAATAAAGCCATCCAGTTTTTCAATAATACATTCTTAAGTATCAAAATAACTGACTGATAATTCATCAAAGAAACAATTTCAGCCTTCATAT
Source organism: Ruditapes philippinarum (assembly GCF_026571515.1). Classification (NCBI taxonomy): domain Eukaryota; kingdom Metazoa; phylum Mollusca; class Bivalvia; order Venerida; family Veneridae; genus Ruditapes; species Ruditapes philippinarum. Next base: position 223,749 of record NW_026860204.1, read on the forward strand.
TTCCTCAAGGGGAAATGGTATCTTTTCCTGTTTCTTCTTTTTCGCCGATTTTGTGATTTGGACAATAAGACAGATAGCCCATGCTCAGCCATGCATCTTCCAGTGGTTTGTGTAAGATATATATTGCTTAGATACGTTTTTTTACTGAAACGGGACTTTAACGTTGTTGTAATAACTTTCTTTTAATATAATGTATTCACCAAACAGATGTTCCTGTTTCTATAGTATCATTAAAAATAACTAATTTGCTATCGCTTTTCAAACCATTTATCAAGAAGCCTGGTTTGACTGACATCTAAATTCTATTTTTATGGTTTTCTACTTAAACTGATGTTAGGGGACGTAAACGATTGTTTACAATGTCCACAAGCGCCCTAAACAGACTCAATCAAACCGAGCTTGCAACAAATATGCCGTTTTTTGGCATTCCTTATGGCGGTCTTAAGTGATCCTTTTTTTCTCTATTTGATTATTTCAACCTTTGCACTTATTTTACTTCTATAATTTGCCTTTAAAAAACTTCTCACAACATGTTCTTTAAGTTTAAACACAACAGAAGTTTGTAACTGATCTATACAATTGAAGATGGTGCCACGTTATCGCCACGTAATTATCACGCTATCGCCACGTAATTATGACGTTATCACAACGTAATCATCACCATAGCTCATGCAATATTAAAGAACAATACGTAAGGCCCACCTCGCATGACAAGATAATTTCACCACGTGGCAAAGAATGTTTGATCAATAAAGTTAAGCTTAGACAATGTATAATATCAATTCTTAAATCAAATGATGCAAATTCGTTAAAAGTACAATTATCTTTAGTCTGAAGATTTATAAAATTTGTAAATATTCCTTTAAAGGTCAAAATTCAAATGTCAAATGGATAAACGAGATATTGTGATTTCTAATTCTATCATAAAAAAGCAAAGGATGAAAGTACGAAAGTTAATAATCCGGAGGCATTTAATGTAACACAGCAAGGAACATGTCATGGAATATTTGCTCAATAAACCTAAAAATGTAATATTAGTTGACAAGTTGATTGTTTTATGATTATTTTATATGCTAGAGAGAGGATATACATAAATATTTAAATAATGTATTAAATTTTCACATTTTGGTTAATGGATAGACCTTCGATTCACATATTGTTAATGCACGATTTTGCAAGCTTTGACGCACAAGAATCATCGGGCACTAATTAAGATTCGGATGAGTTTGAATTTGTCAATGGTAAAGAGTGTATATGTATAACTTGTGTTATTGTTCTTGAAATAATACAATCGGAAGCACGTGGCTAAATATTTGATTTTGCATTTTCAATTTCAAAATGAATTAAGAAAAGTACATATCTCATCTCTAAAGATATTGGTATTCACGGGGTTTTTAGACAACATGGCTTTACTGTACACAATAGTGCATTAAATCTTACAAAAAATAACTCGTACATATTACCCGTTGGGAAATGAAAGTAAATAAGCCTTACATAGAATGTAATTAAATAAGTGATTGATATTCATGAATGTTAACCAAACGTTGTAATTTTCAATTCCATTTCGTAAACAATCATTATAAGATAAAGTCATGGTTTTATTGTATGCATTTAAATAAGTTTATTTATGATAAGGCTATAAAAAAGAACGAGTTCCTTTGTTATTTGTCACTGAATGAAACAGTCTTTTTATATGTTGTATGAATTTTTAAAATCCTATTCTCCTTAAGCCTGTTGTTCTACTATTTCTTTTTTCATTTAACAAATGACTGAGTCACCTTCTTGGTTCTGCAATATGGAATCTAAATACTTAATAATACCACTTCCCTTACGCTTTGTCATTTTTATGACAAATAAATTCATTTCCAGCGCTTCTTTTTCCATATGATAAGCATCTAATTCTTATTAGCTCTTACGAACTCTTATTCAATTAATACAACAATTGCGAGTCTTTTATAAAGACAATTAAGGTATCTGAATTGTTTACCTACTAGTATGTAAAACTAGCTGTAACGTTATTTTTAGATGCTGTTTAAACTGATATAATTCCCTTGTTATATGAGCATGATAAATCTTCATTTGAGCCGCGTTACGACAAAACCAACATAGTGGGTTTGCGACCAGCATGGATCCAGACAAACCTGCGCATCCGCGCAGTCTGATCAGGATCCATGCTGTTCGCTATCAGTTTCTCTACTTGTAATAGATTTAGTACGCGAACAGCATGGATCCTGACCAGACTGCGCATCCGCGCAGTCTGATCAGGATCCATGTTGGTCGCAAACGGATTATGTTGGTTTTGTCGTGACGCGGCTCATGTGATTTCTAGTACTCTTTGTGCTGTTTTATGCCAAAGAGAAATTTATTGAAATAATAGAGGATAAGTTTTTCATGAAATTAGAAATTTTAACCCGGATTGAAATAAATAAAAATTAGTTTTGATGAAATAAGAAATTCTAACCAAACACATGTAAATATGATATTTGAAAAATGTTGTTTCATAGCATATATAATTAATCAAATAAAAGCCCAGTAACAAGGTTTTAAATGGTACATTGTATATTATTACTCTTTTTGTAAGTCATCCGAAATCATCTACATTTTTATCATCTTAATCATTATTTTTTATTATTATTATTATTATTATCATTATTATTATTATCATATTATTATTATTATTACTATTATTATTATTATTATTGTTTTTTATTTGTCGTTTAAGATTCTTAGCATCTGTTATTGGGCGAAATTAAATGTCTTTCTCGACGTAGTCGTGCACGGTTAAATTCCAATCATGTTATTGCTTTATCAAAATAGAGTGACGTGTCTTATTCCGCTTAAAAGCAATAATGACTATGATCACTTTGCTCGCTTTCGGTAGAAAAAACAAACTGTTTTTCTTTCTCTTGATATTTTTTTCTTTTATCTTTTTTCGTCATTCTTTGCCTTATTGGGACATTTATGTAGCATGTATTGATATTTATACACCGTTAAAGCATTTGATTCAAGTGAAGAGTGTTCAAATGTCTTATATTCAGAGACAGCATGTGTATGGGAAGTTTTCTTGAAGTTACTATCGGAATTTTGGTGATTGGATAATGTTTTTTAAGGTTTCTTATCGGTGTTTTTCGGTGTTTTTATCATAACGATGGAATTAATAAGGATTTTTTTTCATAAGCATGATTATTCTTAACAGAACATATGTCATTACAACTTTAATTTATAGAAGTATAATTATGATCATTTCTATTTTTTTTAAATTATTTTGATATTATTTCAAGACACTTATAAAATACACGATTTAAAGAGGCGATAATTCGGATACCTTTTGTTAAACAATTTAGACAAATCGCTTGCTTACAAATGTACATTGAAACCTTTTCAACATGTATAGAGAGGTATCATCAACTGCACATTTCGGATACATTTTGGGGCTCATTATTTACGTTCATGCTGCAAATGAGATTGGTGAAAAAATTCAGCACATCAAAATAGCTACCATTCTACCTAACAATAATGATTATGACTTCTCAATCGGTCATGTTCAACCTTCAATAGAGTATGCAATAGAGCAGGTGTATATTAGAAACCTTCTTCCCGAATGGATTAAACTGGATGTTAACTATAGCGACTCCCGGTGTAATGCCAGGGATGCACCGGTTGCTGCTTTTGATTACTATATGAAAAAGTCGGTGAACCTGTATCTTGGTCCTGTCTGCGACTATTCATTGGCTCCAGTTGCCAGGTATGCTCCTTATTGGAAGCTACCAGTTATTAGTCCAGGTGGCTTTGCACACAATTTCGGCGAAACAAAGTCAGATGTATCAAAAAACACAGAAGGTTTCTTCACTTTGACACGGATAGGCATGACCTTTAACTCTATGGCTCTGAGTATAATACAAACGATTAAGCATTTCGGTTGGAATAAAGTGCAACTGACATACGACAGTGACGGCCATAGCGAAGTGTCGCCAAAATTTTGCTATCTAGCCGGAAGTGCATTAATACAATACATAAAGGAATTAGCGGCCGATGAAGAATTAGGACATAAATTTGCCTTTCATACTGATCAAACAGAGACAGAGAATGTGTTAAGGGACGAGGTTGGTGTAGACCATGCCGGTAAGTGTTATCTGCTTAATATGTCAATTAAAAAGGCATCATTCATATGACATGGGATGACCAGTATGAGTCAAGGTGTTATTTTATTCCGCCGTTCTTTTTTCCTACATGATCTTGTATTTTGGCAACAAAAAATTAAATGTGATAAGATGACCCATTAGTACTCTTTTACACGAGAAATAAACATAATGATGTGATACACAATATAAACCCAAACAAACAATTGTTACATTAAATGTATTTTGTTCACACATTCAAACAATAATGTGTTTGTTGTTTTACGTTCGCAATGTCAAGATGTAATTAACAATTCAATTTACTGGTCCTTGCAATCAAATATATGACATAAATATAATAATTGTTATTGTGAATATAACCTTTTGGGACAGTTTATGTCATAATTATAGTTACTGATTGACAATGTATTTGATAATTAAACTGCTGGGATTGTTCATTAATTTTCACCCTTAATCGTTCATATATTACTTGTTTATATTTCCCTTTTAGAAATTATAACAGAGAGCTTAAGCATAAATTTATTAAATATTAAGTGCTTTGAGGATAATTATTGCATAAGGTCCATTGTTTTTTATTCAAATCAATTTCATTCCAATCGATCAAAATTATTCATTGACTTTTTATTTTTTAATGCAGCTCAAATGCGCTTTGATTTAGTCTTAGAACTCAAATCACGGCAAAATCAACTGCATGTTTTGTTCGAATGCTGTGCTTTGTGTATTTATCAAATCCAAATGAATTGTTGTCCACTCGATCAGTTCTGTAACGGCTGTACATAAATGTTATTGGATGAGAAGCGTATCATTACTTTGTGAAATTTCTTTCCGTCAAGAGCTCAGCTCAAGTAAAATTCATAAACACATTATAACAATCCGTCAACGTTATGCTACTTCATTTGTGAAAAAAGTTCTCTGCGATTTTTATTCAGTATCACTTGGATAAAAACAATCTTTGGTTTTGGTGTAATGGATTATTATAATATACTAAAAGAACGTTCGATGTTTTAAAATATTTTGTGATTTATTTTTAAAAAAATTTGAAGCTCTTGTCAATGAATGAATAAATTAAACCGCCCGTTTTCAAACGGAGTAACATCTGTGAAGTGTTTGAAGTGTGCTTAATTGTGTTTTACGTTACCATTGCTACGAAATGTGTTTACAAAAATGAAATTCTAAATAAATTAGTTCGCTATAAAATACGATCGCAATAGTACAGTAGAACTTCGGTAAGTCGAAGTTGAAGGGACTTGCGTAAAAACTTCGACACATCGGGACTTCGACTCATGAATCGCACTCAATTCCATGACAAAATTTCGACCCGTGACTAGTCCCTAACGAAACCTATTTCATGTTTTTTCCATCATTAATCTGATAATAACATTTTACAATGATAAATATAGCATGTTAAATAAATTTGTTTCACGGCTAATTATTTGGACTACCCGTTGACAAAAGAGTTACAAAAGGCGTAACAATACGAAAGGGCGATAACTTAACCAACTTATAGTATATATTTCGCGTGTTATTCTCACGCGGCACCGGGTCAAAAATGTAAACAAATGAAAGTAGTTCTTACTGTTTACTTTCAAATACCACTACGAAAATTAAAATAGTAACGATTAAAGCATTTTATCACACATGTTATCGCAAACAAAGGCTGTTTGAACACACGGCTGTGTAATTAACACCCGACACACAAGTTGATTGGAAATCGTCTTCGCAGCCAGATAAGGTGTGAAAAATGTCTCGAGATCGACGGTTTTAAAAAAATCGAACAACTTCGACTTACTTGTGGTAAATTGCACTAGATTTACTTAACACGGCCCACGAAAAAACTTCGACACATCGAAAAATTCGACACATAAAATCTCGACTCATAAGTAGGTTTTTATAAGGAATATATAGGGGGGAAAAGTCGGGACTTTAATTTTTCTTCGACACATCGAGAAAATCGACTAATCGAAGTTCGACTCATAGAAGTTCTACTGTATATAGAAAAGAAAATTGACAATTTGAATTGGACATTTATACAGTTGGATGCTATTTAAATAGGTAAATTATGTCTAAATGTATGATAATAATTATAACGACTTTATAGTGAAAAATGAAATTCATTGAGCTTTGTTGATCAAATATATACAAAATAATAATGATAATAAAGTTTGTCAAAGCTTGTCAGCATGTGATCACAGTCAAAAATACTGGGATCATCTTCGCGTCTTCTTAGAACTACATGTATATGTAATTTTTTAACGTGTGAAATGATTTGATTGCGATAATATTAATATACCAAGGGGATAAAAGTACTTATGGGGGTGATTGCCAAACTCATCTTCTAGAGTACAGTTATTAGTAAAACATATTTCGTGTACATTTCGGTTGACATTTAAGGTTAGCATTGCTTTTGTTAATAGATTTTCTGGTAGCACTTTCACTATCATTTCACGTCTAGGTGGCGTTACGTAATTAACATGTCTGGGTAGCATTTTAACTTTTTATGTCTACGCAGTATTTTTATTATAAAAGTAGACTTTAAATTATATGTACATGTGTAGGTGGTATTTAAACAATTGTCTGGTCTATATGACACGTTATCTTTTATTGTTCATGACTACTTGGATTTTAACTTTTATTTTCATCTGTTGGTAGCAATTTATTCTTTCCTTTCCACGTCTTTCATGTCTAGTGGGTATATTTTCTTTTGTTTTAACATTTATTGTCATGTGGCACTTTAAAGTTATTATCAATCACATCAAGGTAGCATTTTAACGTGGGCTTTAAACAGTTTCTGTTTGTTTTAAACATTGAATTAGTTACTTAGTATTTTCTTTCTTTTATACCCTCTTCAGAACGGTAATGAATATGTAATCATGCTAGTTTACTGGTTCGTAAAATTGGCCACAACATCAAGCATATACGTGTACCTTGAAACCTTTATAAAAATCATTAAATATATTACACCTGTATTTAATTGCTTTTAAGATTAGTTTATGCGACACTGCAAATTCATTATTTTTCGTTTTGCACTATTTTTCGTGGTTTTCGTGGATATCTCCATCCACGAATTTAAGATGCAACAAAACTTTCAAGTAGTCTGCTGTTAGATTAGTTTGCATCACATTATTTACATTTTTATTTTGAAAAAGTAGAGAAAGTCCACGAATTATTTGCATCACAATATTTACATTTTACCTTTTGAAATAATAGAAAGTCCACGAATTTAAGAACCACGATCATGCTCTTTGTGACAAAACCTTGAAATTTCATGCCCGGGAAATTAAGTGAATTCACAGCAATTGAAGGTGTTATATTTAAAAATTCCACATTTACTGTAATTCCAAATCAGTGCGATGACCTTTTGTATACATATATTCAAGCTAACAATTCGGCAAAAATATAGCTATTATTACTATCATTTATTAGGATAATTATATACATTTAACCATTATTAACACACAACTTTTAGAGCTAAATATCACAGAAATAGCAAGCTATGATACTTTGTTTCTGACAATATAATGATTTTCTAGATGAGGTTCAATTACTGGTAACAACCAAATAACGTTAATAGACTCCATAGCTTTCATTTTCTCGACCAACAGAATGAGTCGGTTTGTTTTATGAGTTCTAGAAAATGAAAACTTTGTTTATGCAAATGCACATTTCTATATGAGCTAATTTTTGCGAACTTCATTAATTTATCAATGCCTTGAATTTAATGTTTAACTGATTGACTTGCATAACCACCTTTGCAAATAAATGAATAATAAGGGTAAACATAGATCAATAGCTAATTGTAGTAAGTTATAATACCAAACTCTATCATTATCATAATACTACAATAAAACGTCCTCGAAAAAGAAACGCTTTTATATTTGACTTTTATAAGTACTTAAATTAGGTTAAACAAATTGTTTTACTCTTGTAAGTAAACAGTTACAAGTTATCTGCAAAAGTTGGTATTAAATTACCTCAGTGAAAGATTTTGGGTTTCATTGAGGATGTAATAAATGATTACATATGAGCAGGCACCATATGCTTAGAGGGACAAAGTAACAAAAGGAACAAGTTTGCAAACAAGGAAACTGATGTATAAACATTTTTTTCTTGGAAGCCTTTCATTTAGTAAAAGGATAGAAACCGTAGAATTCCTTACTATCTTACTGACAGCAAATGTAACTTCTCGAAATAATATAAAGGGTAAATACACAAATAACGAATGCATTCTTTGGAATATTTGAAGAGAAAATGGCAATTTTAAGTCATTTTTAAAATGTAAAACTAATAAATCTGAAGTGACATGAATTTGTTATGCAGGTGCGTCTAAGTGTAAATGTGGAGTAAAAACCCTTTTAGATCTGTGCAACTTTCGCTAGTGGCACACGTTATGTATTTTCTCGCATACTCCGTAAGTTTTAACCTTGCCGGAAATTACATCTGTCATGGGGTTGAGGGTTGGCGATTAGTCATGTGCTTTAAAATGAGGTCATTTTAGCGCAGTTTATGAATCAACTGGATTAAATGACGTCATGTCGGCATATTTGGGTCATGTCTTCAAACCGATAAATCTTCTCATCGTGAACCATTTACTTAAAATAGCAACACTTATGAATGAAATTTATATACGTATTTGTGATAAATAATAATGCTTTATTTTTTATGGATTCGAATACTAATGAACAATTTTTCTTATTATACTAGTAAAAACGTTATTGATAATTAAATTTTGTAACAATTCTGAGGACATACGGTTTAATTTTTGTTTGAAGTAACAATTGTATGTCCTCGGCAAAAAGCTATATTTTATTCAACATTGTAAAATTTAGATTTTAATGTTGTTGTTTTTTATAATTATTATTATTATTATTATTATTATTATTATTATTATTATTATTATTGTTAAGGCTTTATAAAACATTTATATTTAATACGGAAATATAAATTATTTATAGGAATCAATAAACACAACCGTGATGTAACCCTTTCCTCCATGTTACAGATAATAAGCATACAATGGGCAGATAAAAATGTTAAAACGAGGTCTGCTGTAATAATTAATGGAATTCGTATAATTAAAAGTAAGTTTTGTAACACTTAAAGCGCTACAATCTTGAAATAAATCAAATGCTTTAAAAATGAACCTAATTGCATTTTGATAAATCTGTAGTTAAATCTTCAAATATATAACTATACTCTTCAGAAAACTGACATTTATTATGATTTTTTTGACAATGATTGGCGTTTTGAGAAATATCTTATCTGTCATCATAAAACTGTTGAAAATTCTTCCTATATTTCATTCTACCATAATAATAAAACAAACATATTTTTATTTCAAAATGTCTTATAGCGTTCATAATATAGACATAATGAAGCGCTCAACTTTGCCATTACCTTGCTATTAGCCGACGCTCCGATTAAGCGTTGAATACCACGTGCTTGCATCTGTAGGATTTTTATATATTCTACGTAACTTGACCTCTATGATAGATGCATTATTTTGTAACACTTTTTCCGATTGATAAATGAAATGTGAAATTTCAAAATAATGTTCAGTCCATTTCAACTGAAATACAAAATATGTGAAACAAGTAAACTTACATGGATCTATATTTATTTAAAAAAATATTATGTTTATTATCTTTAAACTAATCGATTTTCCTTTATGTGAATTGTAGCATTTTCTCTCTAATTATTTAATCATGCTACATAATTCGCCAAGTATTCATTAGAAAAGAAAACAGTTAAAATTTATGTTTTATTACTACGAACGGATGTTGGTACTTTAAGTTGTGTATTTAAAAGTGTTTTGTAATTACCAAATTACTGGGTATTTTCGAACAATATGAACATATTAACTTTAATCCTTAGAGTTTTAGATATTTCAAAATATCTTCTCTTTTTTGTTATTTATTTATATATATTTGACGTACATCTTGGATAAAGACTTTTTGAAGCTTTCAAATGATTAACGAAGAATTCAATGATATTTTCAAAATAGTTTAGAATGCTCTACTGTTTTGTTTTCTCCAGCAAAACGTAATTAAAGAGGGCTTTATACGCATTAAATCTAGCATTAACGCGCTACAAGAAAATACCTTTTGATCTTAGATGTTAAATTTACAATTTCCCTTTGAATGTCGCTTTCATTTAGCTTTTAAAAAACTGAGCAAATAATATATTGATTTATTAAGAAGCGTTGAATTTGTTAGGAAATTATGTGTACGATAATAAATTGTAAGAATTGTTAGAAATTGATTAATGAATGAATGAAAGAAGAACTACATCACAAAATAATCACGAACACTGTTTTTTATAAACATGACAAATTCACACTTAATTAAGATCTGTTTTTGGGATAAAATTTTATGGAAATAAAATCAAAGCAGAGCCGTTTTTATTGTGATCACTTAATTGTGTATGCATAATTCCATTATTTTAAAAGGTAACAGTTTTTGAATGTTTTAGAGTAAATGGCGGTGTTTCATTAATTTGTTTTATGATATCTTGTTTTGTGGGGCTGAGGAATTAACGAGACAAATTCACGGTTGATTAAAAATCTGTGTGGTTGTTATAGAGATTTTATATCCCATCAAGACCTTTGTGTCAATTTCTTAGCTATTTATTGATATATAATATTTTATAATTTAATTGGCGGCGGGGTTGGGGATTAAAATATGACAGATTCACAGTTGATTTAGATCTGTTCTGGGTACATTTAAATTTGATTGAAAATAAAGTCCCACAGAGCCCTATGTTATCAGAAAAGCTGTTATTTGTGTAATTTTAAGAGTAAACAGTATTTTCATTAATACAAGTTTTTTGTTTTGCGGTGGTAAGGGTAGCGGAGTAATACTTTACTGAATTTAGCACTTTACATTTGTGTCTTCGTTAATGAAATGTGACAAAGTTTTCTCTTCATACGATGTATATATCTACATACACGCTTATCAAGCACACATCTTGACAAACTGAAACAGCGACAGAGGTCAGCTTTAGAAAATTAACTTATACACATCACGAAAAAACACCATTCATCAATTGATCGGTTTCTCTTTCAAATGTTGATTTGTCTCGCCCGTTGCTTAAAACCCTGTCTTTATTCCCTATTTATCTATATTTATTTTCCGTGAAATGTTTTCTTACAAAAAGCCGCTATGCAGACTGGTCAAACAAATTAGGCTACTATGTAAATGATATAAACCCCATTTCAACGTTGAGGTGAAATGACTAAGATTTCAGAAAGACAGGACACAACATAAATAATGCAATTATTAATCGAATGGTTTGTACTGAGTTTGTTGTGCTACCAAAATTGGTTACGCAGGTGTTTCGTTACTTAATTTCAAGAAATATTTAAATAGTCGCTTATCATAAAAATGTAGCAATACACTTTGTCTAATGACTCAAAAATTGTTTCCTTAAAAATGTATTGATTCTAAACCGCTAGTATTTTGTCCTGCAATCCCCAATCATTTACTATAACAGTAATTAATCACTACCGACCAAAGCAGCTGTCGCTTCAATTTGTACACGCAATACTATAGATTTTTTGTTGTTTTAATAAATAAATAAACTCTCCACAAAACATAATATATTTATAAAAAAGATAACATATTTGCCAAAAAATTATCTTCCTGATTTAAGTTATGATAGTTGGTTATTAATTTGTTGTCATTGTTGTTTGACTTTGTTGTATAAACACTTTTACAAAATTAAATACATTAATATAAAGAAAAAAAAACAACTAAATTAATTTTAAAGCCTTATATTCATGATGACAAAACGAACGTTTTAATAACACTTAATTCAGCTGCAATAGCACAGGAAAGCAAAAACTAACTAAAAAAACTTTTAAATTCCAAATAATGCAAAGCTTGACATTCAACTTGCATATATATTAGCTGAAGGACATTAAACATCGGAATAATTTTCTACATTCTTAATTATTTATAAATCCTCTAGGTCTTGTAAGGAAGTCAGTGAGCATATTGTTAAAACGAAATTTACAACCCCGAAACAACAGAGTTATACCCTAGAGACTAAACATGAAGACAATTTTAAAACATTATCATGCAAATAAAGACTAAATAACAAGACAATTGTAAAAGTTAATCATGCAAAGAAAGCAATGCTCGAGCTTGCATTTGAAGATTTGTCGTTATCGAATTTGTTTTTTTGCGTTGAAAGTAAAATATGCATATATCTTGTCACAAGAAATCATAGTTAAAATGTGATTTATTTTGTAACGACCCTTGATTTAGATAACAATTGCATGTATTAGTAAAAAAGATAAAAACAGAATCCCTAAAGAAAGCCCAACACGGCAAAATTGAAAATGTTGCAGGCTCGGCTTGATTGAAACCATTTTCTTAATGATGGAATAAAATTCAGATTGCGTTTTGAAACCTTTTTAAAATAACAAATAATTTAATCTTGTGTTTACTACAGTGTACAACCTCGACTTAAGACTGTGATTACATGTTGAAAGCTTTGATAAAAAATATGGTAAAAAAAATAACAAAACAAAAAATAACACATTACTTATAGTCGAAGTATAGAGGCACCATAGTTCAAAGTTCAGTATCGGACATTTTGTTAGGAAGCTAGATAAATAGACGACGAGTTTATATATTTCAAATTGCTTAAACTATGAAACGGCGTTCAGATTCGCAATACAGAGTATTCATACATTTCTTTTCTCTTTGAAACAATGACACTCAACGGATGGTAGGGATTTTTAAAAAATCGGAATATTACGTTTAGGTGCACAATACAGTGTGCATATATTTATCTTTGTTCTTGAAGAATGGTAAAGGAAAACTGTTGAAGAAGCGGCAATGGTAACTATTTAGACACGTTTTAACACCGAGAGATGTCCGTAACTAAATGACATTTGCTGTGTGCTGTAGTCCACTAAGTGGGAAATAAAAGAGATAATAGCATTCCCTGCCTCTGATAATAGCCGAATTAGAGAGTGAATAGTAAACGGGATATAATTTATTTCTTCCTCTCAAGTTTGTGGGATTCCCATTTACTCTCTTTATTTAGTATAGTCACAGGACATTAATGATATTAAATGTGCGTGAGTTATTACTAAATATACGATGTTTTATTGAAGAAGAAAGAAATGTGTTACTTGTTGTTAAATGTTTTATCGGAATAGAGTTCGAAGTTACCAATACAATATATTGAAGTCTTATTGGAATTTATTTTGTTTACAGTCATGTGAAGTGATGACAATGCTGTATATGTGATTTATTATGATACTATAAATAGAAATTGTGGTTTTATTATTCAATACAATGGACAGCCAGCTGGAGAGAACTATTTAATGATAATTAGTTAATGCACGTGGTGCTAAGGAGGCCATTAATTGATATCTTTACAATCCAGAACATGTGTTCATATGGATCGACAAAGAGTTGTATATGTGTGATACTGGGAGTCTGTAAACTCGGAAGTTGTATTCTCGGATTCACGGAAAAAAACATAGTTTAATACTTATTTAATAATATAATAGTTGTGTTTTCAAAATAGCAAAAAAATGCTTAATTGCTGTAATGCCGGAAGATGCATGTTTGGATTTATGGAAAGTACCACAATTTAATATTAATTTAATAATATGATAGATGTAGTTTCTTAATAGCAAAGAAGGATACTAAATTGTTTTGACAATTTTTTAAATTAAAGAAATTGTATCAAAACTTGCAGTTACTGATAAGTAGATAGAACCGTACGTTACGGTACGTCAATAAATAGTTAAACATTTGCAACTTAGATATGCGGGTGATCAAGCAGAAAACAAATGGGTTTCGTAGTTTTTTGAAATCACAATTCGTGGATGAAAAGTGACATCGAGAAACATGTTAATGCATGCAATGCGATTTAGGTCACATGTCAAGGTGTCTCCAATTCTATTCGATAACTGGATTTCTTGAGGCTTTTATGCAAAAGATGCACTTACAAAATAAATCAAACACAGCTTTTATAAAACGATGTTTCCAAACAGTGCTGAATTGTACCTTGCTTTTAAATAGGAGATAATTTTGATTTCGTCATATTTGATTTTTTGGTAGTGTGAAACGTGGTATATTTAGGAAAATACATATATATTTATGTTTAATTTGTGTTACCAAATCATTAAAGAATGTGTCGCAGGATGTCGAATATTGTTTATTTTGCTCTCCTTTTTGAGCTCAGTTTGTACTTGCATAATGCAAATGGTTCAAATGAAACAGTTCAACACATTAAGATCGCCACGATTGTGCCAAATGACGATCGTTACCTTTTCTCGATCAATCATGTTCAACCTTCCATAGAATATGCAATAGAACAGGTTCATAAACTAAATCTCCTACCAGACTGGATTAAACTCGATGTTAATTACAGTGATTCCCATTGCAATGCAAGAGATGCTCCGGTCGCTGCCTTCCACTATTACATGCAAAAGTCCGTTGACATGTATCTCGGTCCTGTCTGCGATTTTTCTTTAGCCCCAGTTGCAAGATATGCTCCCTATTGGAACATACCAGTAATCAGCCCAGGCGGATTTGCACATGATTTTGGTTTCCCAAAACTGGATTTAAAACTAAACAACGAAGGGTTTTTTACATTGACACGTGTTGGAATGACCTTCAACTCTTTGGCTCTTAGTATTATTCACACAATTAAACGTTTCGGTTGGAAGAAAGTACAGTTGACGTATAACGGTGAAGGTCATAGTGAAGTGTCACCTAGGTTTTGTTACTTAGCAGGAAGTGCTTTAATTCATTATATTAAAGCGTTAGCCGCAGATGAAGAATTGGGCCACAATATATTTTTATATACTGGACCAGCGGAGTCAGAAAGAGTGTTGAAGGACGAGGTTGGAATAGATTACGCCGGTAAGTAAAACATCAATTCATATAAATAAAATTTTAAATGTAAATAAAGATGGACATTTGTTTTTCAATGAAAATAAATCATACTTTATTTTTATGCTTGATGTCCGCGACGTTACAGACTGGTCTCATTATTTGAAGTTCCCTACTCCCGGTATACAATGTAGAGATGTTTTTTGAATTAAAGTAGAATATGTGGGGATTCAGGAAAGATTCTTTTTTTATCTTGAAAGGTTTTGTGCATTATTGACATTGCAATTGCACTGTTTTGATAGCAAACATTCATTTAAAATGCATGTCGCGTGCTTTGACAAATGAACTCGTTACAATCCTCGATGGACAGAATGATATTAAAGTTGAATGTTTAAATCTATTTTAGGCCAAAATGCTGATCTACACGTTACATTTTACACCTTGATTGAAATCTGAAATTATCAATAATTCATTTGTTAGTATTGAACAGTTATCATGGAGAAGGCGTTATGATGGTTTACTGTATTAACTCTTTCTGGATCATAACCATATACATGTATATTTAACTTGTTATGCCGCCTCTAATTAAGGGGTAAAGCGACAAAAAAATGTGTCCGTCCGTTCACCCTGCTGTTACGATGTCACGTTAACCTACTGTCAGTATATTTGTTCGTAGACAGACAAAACAGTGGAATGTATGGGCACCCTTGTCCTATGGACATATTTTAAGTTTTTTGTTTTTTTTTCTTTGTATTTGTTTTTCATATTAAAAGTTTATATTTCAAGTTGAAATATACAAGTAATGAAAACGAAACCTCATATATAGCCCTATGACGTTGCGTAAAATAAATTGCATATGCCGTTATTTGTTTAAACATATAATTTTCGTAATAACATTTCCATGAGCTTATTTCATTATTAATAGCGAAATGTCAGGAGGCGAAATGTCATATCTATGTTTTCTGAATGTCAGCAAAACTTTTATACACTTAAAATAGCGTTGCTCATATGTAAAATCATTGACGGCTATGCCTGTAAAAATCTCTACTTTTGATATATCTGAGAAAAATTATGATTCGAATAATTTTCGAATACCGATATTTTAAAGTGTTCCATATTTCATATATATGCCTCCCCGACGATATGAGTATTGTTCTTATGTCCAACATTTTTATCAGGATCAAAGGTCATAAATTTTTTCAGATATTTAAGATGCTCAGATCTAATTGAACAGACGTGAACTTCCTTTTTAGCTCG